>NW_012307369.1:0-2645 GCF_000151885.1 Dipodomys ordii | reverse complement strand
TCATGGCACTGCTAAGGATGTGTGTGTGTGTGTGTGTGTGTGTGTGTGTGTGTGTGTGTGTGTTTACCAGGGCTTAAACTCATAGCTTAGGTGGTATCCTAGGTATCTTTAACTTGTTTGCACAAAGTTGGTGCTGTACTACTTGAACTACAGTAGCTCCACTTCCAATCTTTTTCATGATTATTTGGAGATAAGAGTTTGCCCAGGCTACCTTTGAATCTTGATTGATCCATAGGTCTCAGCCTTGAGTAACTAGGATTATAGGCATGAACCACTGGCATCCAGCTGCATGGATGTCTTTTCCTAATCTCTTCTGTTCTAACAGCTGTCTACTTGCCCTGGCCTAGATCTCTGACCTCCACATCAGCTTCCACCAGCCCCTGACTGTGTAAAGAACATATAACTCAAACCTGATCCCATTCTTTTTCCTCAGGGGAGGAGGTTATGTTTCATCTGAAGCCTGGGGTAGGAGGGGTAGCTGTATATGGGTGCTCAGCTGGAAGAGATGTAGTATGTTTTAGCCAAGAAAGGAAGTGTGGCCAGATGCTAACAGCTCATGCTCTCATACTCCTAGCTCTTCAGGAGTCTGAGATCTGAGGAGTGCCATTCAGAGGCAGCCTAGATAGAAAAGTCTGTGAGACTCTCTTCTGCAAATAACCCCCCAAAACCTGAAAGAAAAGCTGTGGCTTAGTGGTAGAGTGCTAGCTCCTGAATGAAAAAAGTGAGGGACAGAGCCCAGGCCCTGAGATCAAACCCTACTACCAAGGTGCTTATGCGTGCACACACAGACACACAGACACGCAGACACACACACACACACACACACACACAAAACACATACACAGGAAGGTGGTAATGATGAGCTGAGCTAGAACTGGGGGCAGTCCTGAGGCATTGTCACAGTAAACTCTACAGGCATATCAAGTGGTTTCTCCCTAAATCCTTCTTGGGCTGAGGGGTCTGGGCCATGGCAGAAAGTTCCATGGAACCTGTCCCTCCATCTGTACACTGGGCCACAGGACCAAATGGATGCTCATTTGTAGTCGGCCCACAATTGCAGACTTTCATGTGCCCCTGAGCACTGGTGAGGAAAGGAGGCCTCTGAGCCCTGGGACTCCAGGGACAGCGACTGCTACAAGCATCAGCCAGCCGGCTGGGGATTCCTGAGACTAAAAGTCTTTCATGAGCCCAACTCAACACCTGCCCAAGGTGTGTCTGACAAATTCACACTCTTGTGATACCCGCATGAGTGGGCATTACCTGGTGTGACATCTTGCAGCTTCTGCCCCTCCTGGCTCAGAACTGTTGTCTGAGACTTCAATTTACTGTTCAGATCCACATTACATCCATGACAGATGCCATTCTGATTATCTCCATGCCCCAAGGCTCCACCCTTCTCTGGTATTGTGTCTTTCTCTGTAGGGAATGGCCTCCAATCAGGCTGCTCTCAAGACTTGTAGGACACCTAGAATTGGGAGACCCTTAGGGGCTCACTGTAAAGTGGGCCTAGAGCCACAGAGTGAGGTACAAGCAGGCCAGGTGTTGGTCATGAGGCTTGAACTCTGGGCCTGGGCGCTATCCCCAAACTCTTCAGCTTACCACTTGAGCTACAGAGCCACTTCCGGTTTTATGGAGGTTCCTTGGAGATCAGAGTCTCCCAGACTTTCCTGCTTGGGCTGGCTTTGAACCGTGGTCCTCACATCTCAGTCTTCTGAAGACTAGGAGGACAGGTGTGAGCCACCAGTGCCCAGCTGATATGGCCTTTCACCACAGTGGGCTAGGAGCTCTTGAAAGCTTTTCTTTATTTTTCTGTGCCAGTACTGGGGCTTGAACACAGGGCCTGGGCTCTGGTCTCTTAACTTTTTCACTCAAGGTTAGCACTATAACACTTGAGCCACAGCTCCATTTCTGGCTTTTGGTAGTTCATCGGCAAGAAGAGTCTCACTAACTTTCCTTCCCTGAGCTGGCTTGACACAAGATATCTATTTCAGTCTCCTGAGTAGCTAAGATTTACAGGGGTTGAGCCACTGGTGGCATTGGGCTAGAAGCTTTTCTTAAGCAAGCATTATTCCCTGCATTTGCCCTGAATCCTACATGCAAAGGAGGTCTGAGGGTCAGGAGCTGTTAAAAATAAGCTTCCAGCCACAGGAAATGGATGGGGTCCCTGGTAAAATCTGAGCTAATCTTCACCCTGGGCCCCATTCTGGGACCCCACCCTCTGCCCTACCTGTGACTCAGCCTTGAATGTCCTGCCATACTTGCCTGAAGCCACAGAACCTTCATTCCACCCATACCATCTGCTCTACACCACACCTCAGGACCTTTGCCCATGCTGTACCTTCTTCCTGAGGCCCTCTGCCCTGAATCCACATCTTAGAACTCCAGTGGAATTTTGGCACTGCTTATATCACCTCCTGGAGCAAGTCTTTCCTTCCCTTCTCTCTCTTTTTTTTTAATATTGAGTTGCTAGAGATGGAACTTGTGCAGGCTGATTGGCAAATGCTCTATCTTGGTTTGTGTGTGTGTGTGTGTGTGTGTGTGTGTGTGTGTGTGTATGTGTGTGTGTGTGCATGTGCGTGCTTGTGGGGTTTGATTTCATGGCCTGCATCGTATCTGATCCCTGAGCTTTTTTTTTGGGTCCAGTT
>NW_012307368.1:0-2645 GCF_000151885.1 Dipodomys ordii | reverse complement strand
CTCGTTATTCTGCTATTCCTGCTGCTTCTCTTTCTGCTTCTCCTTCTGCTTTTGCTTCTCTTTCTGCTTCTGCTTCTCCTTCTGGTTCTCCTTCTTCTCCAGATTCTGCTTCTTCTGCTTCTCCTTCTGCTTCAGGTTCTGCTTCTGCTTCTTAAGATTCTATTTCTGCTTCTCCTTCTGTCTCTGCTTCTCTTTCTGCTTCTGCTTTTTATCCTTCTTCTATTTCTTTTGATTCTGCTTCTCCTGCTTCTGTTCTCCTGCTTCTCCTTGTGTTTCTCTTTATGCTTCTCCTTCTGCTTCTCCTTCTTCTGCTTCTACTTCTGCTTCTGCTTCTCCTTCTGCATCTTCTTCTTTTTCAATTTCTCCTTCTTCTGCTTTTCATTCTGCTTCTGCTTCTCCTGCTTCTGCTTCTTCTGCTTCTCCTACTCCTTCTCTTTCTGCTTTTGTTTATCCTTCTGTTTCTCCTACTCCTAATCCTTCTCTTTCTCCTTCTCCTTCTTCTTCTTCTGCTTCTCCTGCTGCTTCTTTTTCTGCTTCTTCTGCTTTTTCTGTTTCTTCTTCTTCTGCTTCAGCTTCTGCTTCTTCTGCTTCTCCTTCTGCTTCTCCTTCTGCTTCTGCTCTTCTCCTTCTGTTTCTTCTGTTTCTGATTCTCCTGCTTCTTCTTCTTCTGCTTCTCCTACTTCTCCTTCTGCTTCTCCGTCTCATTCAATTTCTCCTTCTCCTTCAATTTCTTCTTGTGCTTCTCATTCTGCTTCTGCTTCTGCTTCTCCTGATTCTGCTTCTTCTGTATCTCCTTCAGCTTCTCCTTCTGCTTCTCTTTCTGCTTCTTATTCTGCTTCTGCTCCTCCTACTCCTAATCCTTCTCTTTCTCCCTCTTCATCTGTTTCTCATTCTGCTTCTGCTTCTTCTGCTTGTTCGGTTTCTTCTGCTTCTGCTTTTCCAGCTTCTGCTGCTTCTGCTTCTCCTTCTGCTTCAGGTTCTCCTTCTGATTCTTCGGCTTCTTCTGTTTCTTCTGTTTCTGCTTCTCCTGCTACTGCTTCTTCTGCTTCTCTTTCTGCTTCTCCTTCTGCTTCTGCTTCTCCTGCTTCTCCTACATCTCGTGCTGCTTCTCCTTCTGCGTCTCTTTCTGCTTATGCTTATCCTTTTGCTTCTCCTACTCCTAATCCTTCTCTTTCGCGTTCTCCTTCTCCTTCTTCTGCTTCTCCTGCTTCTCCTTCTGCATTTCTTCTGCTTCTGCTTCTCCTTCTGCTGCTTCTTCTGCTTCTGCTTCTCCTTCTTCTGCTTTTCCCTCTGATTCTGCTTCTTATGCTTATTCTTTTTCTTCTGCTTCTGCTTCTCCTGCTTCTGCTTCTTCTGCTTCTACTGCTTCTCCTTCTCCTTCTTCTTCTTCTCCTTCTCCTTCTTCTTCTCCTTCTCCTTCTCCTTCTCCTTCTTCTTCTTCTTCTTCTTCTTCTACTTCTTCTTCTTCTTCTTCTTCTTCTTCTTCTTCTTCTTCTTCTTCTTCTTCTTCTTCTTCTTCTTCTTCTTCTTCTCTTTCTGCTGCTGCTGCTTTTCCTGCGTTTTCTGCTGCTGCTGCTTATCCTGCGTTTTCTTCTTCTGCTTCTGCTTCTGCTTCTTGTCCTTCTCCTGTTTCTTCTGCTTCTGCTTCTCCTGCTTCTGCTTCTTCTGCTTTTCCTGCTTCTCCTTCTGCTTCTGCTCCTCCTTCTGCTTCTGCTCCTTCTATTGCTTCTGTTTCTTCTTCTTCTGCTTCTCCCGCTCTGCTTCTTCTGCTTCTCCTGCTTCTCGTTCTGCTTCTCTTCGTCGGCTTATCTTTCTACTTCTCCTTTGCTTCTTCTGATTCTGCTTCTTCTCCTTCTTCTCCTTCTGCTTCTGCTTCTTCTGCTTCTCCTGCTTCTCCTTCTGCATCTACTTCTGCTTGTGCTTTTCCTTCTGCTTCTTCTTCTGCTTCTGCTTCTCCTTCTTCTGCTTCTCCGTCTGTTTCTGCTTCTTCTGTTTTTCCTGCTTCTCCTTCTGCTTCTTATTCTTCTTCTCCTTCTGTTTCTCCTTGTCGTTATTCTGCTATTCCTTCTGCTTCTCTATCTGCTTCTGCATCTTCAGCTTCTTCTGCTACTGCTTCTGCTTCTGCTTCTTCTGTTTCTTCTGCTTCCCTTTCTGCTTCTCCTTCTGCTTTTGCTTCTCTTTCTGCTTCTGCTTCTCCTTCTGGTTCTCCTTCTTCTCCAGATTCTGCTTCTTCTGCTTCTCCTTCTGCTTGAGGTTCTGCTTCTGCTTCTTCAGTTTCTTCTGCTTCTATTTCTACTTCTCCTTCTGTTTCTGCTTCTCTTTCTGCTTCTGCTTCTTATCCTTCTTCTATTTCTTTTGATTCTGCTTCTCCTGCTTCTGCTTCTCCTGCTTCTCCTTCTGTTTCTCTTTATGCTTCTCCTTCTGCTTCTCCTTTTTCTGCTTCTACTTCTGCTTCTGCTTCTGCTACTCCTTCTGCTGCTCTTTCAGCTTCTCCTGCTGCTTTTCCTTCTCCTGCTCCTTCTTCTGCTTCTCTTTCTGCTTCTCCTTCTGTTTCTCCTACTCCTACTCCTTCTCGTTCTTCTGCTTTTCCTTCTGCTTCTCCTTCTGCTTCTGCTTCTTCTGCTACTGCCTCTGCTTCTTCTGTC
>NW_012307367.1:0-2645 GCF_000151885.1 Dipodomys ordii | reverse complement strand
GAGAAGCAGAAGGAGTAGCAGAATCAGATAGAGTAGCAATAGCAGAAGGAGATGAGAAGGAGAAGCAGAAGATGCAGAGGCAGTAGCAGTAGTAGCAGAAGATGCAGTTGCAGAAGGAGTAGCAGTCGGAATAGCAGAAGAACGAGAAGGAGATGGAGATACAGAAGGAGTAGCAGTAAGAGTAGCAGAAGAAGGAGCAGGAGAAGGAAATGCAGCAGGAGAAGCAGAAAGAGCAGCAGAAGGAGAAGCAGGAGATGCAGAAACAGGAGAAGCAGAAGCAGAAGCAGAAGAAACAGGAGAAGGACAAGAAGCAGGAGAAGCAGAAGAAGCAGAATCTGGAGAAGCAGAAGGAGAAGCAGAAGCAGAAGCAGAAGCAGAAAGAGAATCAAAAGCAGAAGGAGAAGCAGACTGGAGAAGCAGAAGAAGCAGAATCTGGAGAAGCAGAAGGAGAAGCAGAAGCAGAAAGAGAATCAAAAGCAGAAGGAGAAGCAGAAGAAACAGAAGAAGTAGAAGCAGTAGCAGTGGTAGCAGAAGTAGAAGGAGAAGTAGAAGAAAAAGCAGAAGAACAAGAAGGTGAAGGGAAAAAGAAGGAGAAGCAGTAGGAGAATAAGAAGGAGAAGAAGAAGAAGGAGAAGCAGAAGCAGAAGAAGATGCAGAAGGAGAAGCAGAAGAAGCAGAAGCAGAACGAGAAGCAGGAAAAGCAGAAGAAGCAGAAGCAAAAGGAGAAGCAAAAGAAGGAGAAGGAGAAGCAGAGGCAGAAGAAGAAGCATAAGGAGAAGCAGAAGCAGAAGGAGATGCAGAAGGAGAAGCAGGAGAAGCAGAAGATGAAGGAGAAGCAGAAGTAGGAGAAGTAGAAGGAGGAGAAGCAGAAGCAGAAGCAGAAGCAGAAGCGGAATGAGAAGCAGAAAGAGAAGCAGGAGAAGCACAAGAAGCAGAAGCAGGAGAAGCCGAAAGAGAAGAAGCAGAAGAAGCAGAATCAGAAGCAGAATTAGAAGCAGAAGCAGAAGGAGAAGCAGCAGAAGAAGTAGAACCAGAAATTCAGGCAGGAGAAACAGAAGAAGTAGAAGCAGAAGCAGAAGGAGAAGCAAAAAGAGAAGCAGTAGGAGAAGTAGAAGAAGCAGCAGAAGGAGAAGCAGCAGAAGAAGCAGAAAAACAAGCAGGAGAAGCAGAAGCAGAAAGAGAAGTAGAAGCAGAAGAAGCAGAAGCAGAAGAAGAAGCAGTAGAAGCACAAGAAGCAGAAGCAGGAGAAGCAGAAGCGGAAGATAAAGAAGAAGCATAAGAAGCAGAAGCAGAGGGAGAAACAGAAGAAGGAGAAAGTCAGCAGAATGTGAAGCAGAAGGAGATGCAGAAGCAGAAAGAGAAGCAGAAACAGAAGGAGAAGAAGAAGGAGAAGTTGGAGAATCAGAAGAAGCAGAAGCAGAAGCAGAAAGAGAAGGAGAAGAAGGAGAAGGAGAAGCAGAAGGAGAAGGACAAGCAGGAGAAGCAGAAGAAGCAGAAGCGGGAGGAACGGAAGAAGAAGAAGAAGAAACAGAAGAAAGAGAAGGAGCAAAAGGAGAAGCAGAAGCAGAAGGAGAAGCAAAAGAGAAGCAGAAGAAGCTGAAGAAGCAGTAGCAGGAGAAGCAGAAGCAGAAGAAACAGAAGAAGCCCAAGAAGCAGAAGGAGAACCTGAAGCAGAAGGAGAAGCAGAAGCAGCAGAAGCTGGAAAAGTAGAAGCAGAAGAAACAGAACAAGCAGAAGAAGCAGAAGAATAACGAGAAGCAGAAGAAGAACAAGGAGAAAGAGAAGGATTAGGAGTAGGGGAAACAGAAGGATAAGCAGAAGCAGAAAGAGAAGGAGAAGAAAGAGAAGGAGAAGCAGAAGGAAAAGGACAAGCAGGAGAAGCAGAAAAAGCAGAAGCGGGAGGAGCAGAAGAAGAAGAAGAAGAAGAAACAGAAGAACGAGAAGGAGCAGAAGGAGAAGCAGAAGCAGAAGGAGAAGCAAAAGAAAAGCAGAAGAAGCTGAAGAAGCAGTAGCAGGAGAAGCAGAAGCAGAAGAAACAGAAGTAGCCCAAGAAGCAGAAGGAGAACCTGAAGCAGAAGAGAAGCAGAAGCAGCAGAAGCTGGAAAAGTAGAAGCAGAAGAAACAGAAAAAGCAGAAGAAGCAGAAGAAGAACGAGAAGCAGAAGAAGAACAAGGAGAAAGAGAAGGATTAGGAGTAGGAGAAACAGTCGGATAAGCAGAAGCAGAAAGGGAAGGAGAATGAGAAGGAGAAGCAGAAGAAGCAGAAGCAGGAGAAGCAGAAGCAGAATGAAAAGCAGAAGAAGGAGAAATTGAAACAGAAGAAGATGCAGAAGGAGAAGCAGAAGCAGTAGTAGAAGCAGAAGAAGGAGAAGCAGAAGGAGAAGCATAAAGAGAAACAGAAGGAGAAGCAGGAGAAGCAGAAGCAGGAGAAGCAGAATCAGAAGAAATAGAAGAAGGAGAAGAAGCAGAAGCAGAACGACAAGCAGAAACAGAAGGAGAAGCAGAAATAGAAGCAGAAGAAGCCGAAGAAGCAAAAGCAAAACCTAAAGCAGAAGGAGAAGCAGGAGAAGCAGAAGAAGCAGAATCTGGAGAAGCAGAAGGAGAAGCAGAAGCAGAAAGAGAATCAAAATCAGAAGGAGAAGCAGA
>NW_012307366.1:0-2645 GCF_000151885.1 Dipodomys ordii | reverse complement strand
ATCTGGTTCTACTTCTTCTTCTGCTTCTCTTTCTGCTTCTGCTTCTCCTTCTGCTTCAGTTTCTGCTTCTTCTACTTCTTCTCTTTCGGCTTCTCCTGCTTCTGCATCTTGTACTTCTCCTGCTTCTCTTTCTACTACTCATTCCGCTTCTGCTTCTCCTTCTGCTTCTGCTTCTCCTCCTTCTCCTTCTCCTACTTCTGCTTCTCCTTCAGCTTCTGCTTCTTCTGCTTCTCCTTCTGCATCTCCTTCTGCTTGTGCTTGTCCTTATGCTTCGTCTTCTGCCTCTGCTTCTCCTTCTCCTTCTTTTGCTTCTCCTTTTGCTTGGGCTTCTTCTGCTTTTCCTGCTTCTTCTTCTGCTTCTGCTTCTTCTGCTTCTCCTGCTTCTCCTTCTGCATCTTCTTCTGCTTCTGCTTCTCCTTCTCCTTCTTCTGCTTCTCCTTCTGATTCTCCTTCTGCTTCTTCTTCTTCTGCTTTACCTGCTTCTCTTTCTGCTTCTCCTTCTGCTTCTCCTTCTGTTTCTCCTTCTCCTTCTTGTTCTTCTGCTTTTCCTTCTGATTCTCGTTCTGCTTCTGCTACAACTGCTAGTACTTCTACTTCTTCTGTTTTTTCTGCTTCTCCTTCTGCTTTTGATTCTCTTTCTGCTTCTGCTTCTCCTTCTGCTTCTCATTCTGCTTCTCCAGATTCTGCTTCTTCTGCTTCTCCTGCTTCTCCTTCTGCTTAAGGTTCAGCTTCTGCTTCTTCGGATTCTTATGCTTCTGCTTCTCCTGCTTCTGCTTCTTCTGCTTCCCCTCCTTGTCTTTCTGCTTCTCCTTCTGTTTCTGCTTCTCCTTCTGCTTCTGCTTCTTGTCCTTCTCCTGTATGTTCTGCTTATGCTTCTCCTGTTTCTGCATCTCCTGCTTCTACTTCTGCTTCTCTTTCTGCTTCTCCTTCTGTTTCTCCTTCTCCTTCTCGTTCTTCTGCTTTTCATTCTGCTTCTCCTTCTGCTTCTGCATCTTCTGCTTCTTCTGCTACTGCCTCTGCTTCTTCTGTTTCTTCTGCTTCTGCTTCTGCTTTTGCTTCTATTTCTGCTTCTGCTTCTCCTTCTGCTTCTCCAGATTCTGCTTCTTCTGCTTCTCCTGCTTCTCCTTCTGCTTCAGGTTCTGCTTCTGCTTCTTCGGCTTCTTCTGCTTCTGCTTCTCCTGCTGCTGCTTCTTCTGCTTCTCCTGCTTCTCTTTCTGCTTTTCCTTCTGTTTCTGCTTCTCCTTCTGCTTCTGCTTCTTCTCCTTCTTCTGTTTCTTCTCCTTCTGCTTCTCCTGCTTCTGCTTCTCATGCTTCTCGTTCTGCTTCTCTTTCTGCTTCTCCTTCTCCTTCTTTTGCTTCTCCTTCTCCTTCTGCTTCTCCTTCTGCTTCTGCTTCAATTTCTCCTTCTGCTTCTCATTCTGCTTCTGCGTCTTCTGTTTCTTCTGCTTCTCCTGCTTCTGCTTCTCCTGCTTCTCCTACTTCTCGTGCTGCTTCTCCTTCTGCGTCTCTTTCTGCTTCTGCTTATCCTTTTGCTTCTCCTACTCCTAATCCTTCTCTTTCGCCTTCTCCGTCTTCTTCTTCTGCTTCTCCAGCTGCTTCTGCTTCTGCTTATTCTACTATTTCTGTTTCTTCTGCTTCAGATTGTGCTTCTTCTGTTTCTCCTGCTTCAGATTCTGCTTCTGCTTCTTCGGCTTCTCCTGTTTCTTCTGCTTCTGCTTCTCCTGCTTCTCCTGCTTCTCTTTCTGCTTCTCCTTCTCCTTCTGCTTCTCCTTCTGCTTCTGCTTCTGCTCTTCTCCTTCTTCTTGTTCTTCTGCTTCTGTTTCTTCTTCTACTTCTTCTTCTGTTTCTTCTGATTCTACTTCTGCTTCTCGTCTTCTCCTCTCTGCTTCTACTTCAGCTTCTTCTGATTCTCCTGCTTCTCCTTCTTATTCTCCTTGTGTTTCTGCTTCTCTTTCTGCTTCTGCTTCTCCTTCTGCTGCTCCTTCTCCTTCTCCTTCTTCTGCTTCTCCCACTGCTTCTGCTTCTTTTGCTTATTCTTTTTCTTCTGCTTCTGCTTCTCCTGCTTCTGCTTCTTCTGCTTCTACTGCTTCTCCTTATGCTTCTCCTTATGCTGCTGCTTCTTCTTCTTCTTCGTCTACTTCTTCTTCTTCTCTTTCTTCTGCTTCTGCTTTTCCTGCTTCTTCTGCTTCTACTGCTTCTCTTTCTGCTTCTCATTCTGCTTCTGCTTCTCCTTCTGCTTCTCCTATTGCTTCTGCTGCTCTTCCTTCTCCTTCTCCTTCTCCTACTTCTACTTCTCCTTCTGCTTCTGCTTCTTCTGCTTCTCCTGCTTCTCCTTCTGCATCTTCTTCTGCTTCTGTTCTCCTTCTGCTGCTTCTTCTGCTTCTGCTTCTCCTTCTTCTGCTTCTCTTTCTGATTCTCCTTCTGCTGCTCCTTCTCCTTCTTCCTCTGATTCTGCTTCTTATGCTTATTCTTTTTCTACTGCTTCTGCTTCTCCTATTCTGCTTCCTCTGCTTCTTCTGCTTCTCTTATGCTCTCTTCTCCTCTCTCTCTCTCTCTCTCTCTCTCTCTCTCTCTCTCTCACTCACTCTCTCTGCTCTCGATCGCATCCACTCTCGGTCATGCTCCTCGTACAATCGTCGTCGTCA
>NW_012307365.1:0-2645 GCF_000151885.1 Dipodomys ordii | reverse complement strand
CTGCCGCTTTGTCCCGCTGTGTCCCACTGTGTCCCCGCTGTGTCCCGTTGTGTCCTGCTGTGTCCCCGCTGTGTGCCCGCTGTGTCCCTCTGTGTACCCCGCTGTGTCCAGCTGTGTACCCGGTGTGTCCCGCTGTGTCCCCTCTCTGTCCTCTGCTGTTCCCCGCTGTTTCGCCCGCTGTGTCCCGCTGTGTCCCGCTGTGTCACACTGTGTTCCGTGTTGTCCCGCTTTGTCCCCCGCTGTGACCTCGCTTTGTTTCCCGATGTGTCCCACTGTGTACCACTCTGTGACCCCGCTGTGTCCCGCTCTGTACCCGCTGTGTCCCGCTATGTTCCCGCAGTGTCCCCGCTGTGTCCCGCTGTGTCCTCGCTGTGTCCACCGATGTGTCCCGTTGTGCCTTGCTGTGTCCCGCTGTGTACCCCACTGTCCCCCGCTGTGTCCTTGCTGTGTCCCTCTGTGTCCCGCTGTGTCCCACAGTGTCTCCAGCTGTGTCCCGCTGTGTCACCGCTGTGTCCCGCTGTGTCCTCGCTGTGTCCCCCGCTGTGTCCTTCTTTGTCCCTGCTGTGTACCCCGCTGTGTCCCGCTGTGTCCACCACTGTGTCCCGCTGTGTCCCCTGCTGTGTTCCCACTGTGTCATGCTGTGTTTCGCTGTGTCCGATGTGTCCTCGCTGTGTCTCCCTCAGTGTCCACCTGTGTCACGCTCTGTCCCTTCTGTGTCCCTCTTTGTCCAGCTCTGTCCCCGCTGTGTGTCCGCTGTGTCCCGCTGTGTACCCTTCTGTGTCCAGCTGTGTCCCCTCTGTGTCCTCCTGTGTCCATTCTCTGTCCCCCGCTCTCCACCGCTGTGTCCCCCAGCTGTGTCCCGCAGTGTCCCCGCTGTGTCCCGCTGTGTCCTACTGTGTCCCGTGGTGTCCCGCTTCTTTCCCTCTATGTCCCCTGCTGAGTCCCCTCTGTGTCCCCGCTGTGTCCAGCTGTGTCCTCGCTGTGTCCTCTGCTGTCTCCCGCTTTGTCCCACGCTGTGTCCTACTGTGTCCCACTGTGTCCCGCTGTGTCCCCGCTGTGTCCCGCTGTGTCCCCAGATGTGTCCCGCTGGGTCCCGCTGTGTCCCCCACTGTGTCCCGCTGTGTCCCCGCAGGTTCACCGCTGTTTCACGCTGTGTCCTGCTGTGTTCCGTGGTGTCCCGCTTTGTCCCCCGCTGTGTCCCGCTGTGTCCACTGCTGGGTCCCCGCTTTGTCCCACTGTGTCTCGCTGTGTCCCGCTGTGTCCTCGCTTTGTCCCATGCTGTGTTAAGCTGTGTCCTCCCTGTGTCCCCTGCTGTGTCCCGCTGTATCCCCCGCTGTGCCCCGCAGTGTCCCGCTGTGTCCCGCTGTGTCCCGCTGGGTCCCCCGCTGTGTCCCGCTGTGTCCCCCGGTTTGCCCCGCAGTGTCCCGCTGTGTCCCGCTCTGTCCCCCACTGTGTCCCCCGCTGAGTCCTCTATGTGTCGCCCCTGTGTCCCGCTGTGTCCTCGCTGTGTACCCTGCTGTCTCCCGCTTTGTCCCACGCTGTGTCCCGCTGTGTCCCGCTGTGTCCCGCTGTGTCCTCGCTGTATCCCCCGCTGTGTCCTGCTGTGTTCCCGCTGTGTCCCAAGCTGTGTCCCGCTGTATCCCGCTGTGTGCCCCGCTGTGTCCCACTATGTTCCCGCAGTGTCCCCGCTGTGTCCCCGCTGTGTCCTCGCTGTGTTCCCCGCTGTGTCCCGCTTTGTCCCCCGCTGTGTCTCACTGTGTCTACTGCTGTGTCCCCACTGTGTCCCGCTGTGTCTCGCTGTGTCCCGCTGTGTCCCCCGCTATGTTCTGCTGTTGTTCTGCTGTGTCCTCGCTGTGTCCCCCGCTGTATCCCGCTGTGTCCTCGCTGTGTCCCCCTCTGTGTCCCATTGTGTCCCCCGCCGTGTCCGGCTGTGTCCCGCTGTGTCCCACTGTGTCCCGCTGTGTCCCGCTTTGTCCCCCACTGTGTCCCGCTGGGTCCACGCAGTGACCCCGCTGTGTCCCGCTGTGTCCCACTGTGTCCCGTGGTGTCCCGCTTTTTCCCCTGCTGTGTCCCCGGCTGAGTCTCGCTCTGTCCCCACTGTGTCCTCTCTGTGTCCCCCGCTGTGTCCTGCTCTGTTCCCCACTGTGTCTCCCGTTTTGTCCCCGCTGTGCCCCGCTGTGTCCCGCTGTGTCCCGCTGTGTCCCCCACTGAGTCCCGTTGTGTCATCAGCTGTGTACCCCGCTGTGTCCCACTGTGCTCCCGCTGTATCGACACTTTGTCCCGCTTGGTCCTGCTGTGTCCCTTGCTGTGTCCCCCACTGTGTCCCGCTGTGTCCCCCGCTGTGTCCCGCAGTATCCCCCGCTGAGTCCCCCTGTGTCACCGCTGTGTCCCTCTGTGTCCCCGCTCTATCGACACTGTGTCCGGATGGGTCCCGCTGTGTCCTCTCTTTGTTCTCCGCTGTGTCCCGCTGTGTCCCCCGCTGTGTCACTCACTGTGTCCCTCTGTGTCCCCGGTTGTGTCCGGCTGTGTCTTGCTGTGTCCCCCGCTGTGTCCTTGCTGTGTCCCCGCTGTGTCCCGATGTGTCCCGCAGTGTCACACAGCTGAGTCCCGCTGTGTCACCGCTGTGTCCCGCTGTTTGCTCTCTG
>NW_012307364.1:0-2645 GCF_000151885.1 Dipodomys ordii | reverse complement strand
TGTGGGACAGAGCGTGGGACACAGCGAGACACAGCGAGGACACAGCGGGACACAGCGGCGACACAGATGGGACTCAGCGGGACAAAGCGGGGGACACAACGGGACACAGCGGGACAGCGGGGGACACAGCGGGGGACAGCGGAGACAGAGAGGGGCCAAAGCGAGACACAGCGGTGACACAGCTGGACACAACGGAGTACACAGCAGGACACAGCCGGGCACACAGCAGGGACACAGCGGGACACAGCAGGGACCGAGCGAGACATAGCGGGACACAGCCAAACACAGCAGGGGGCACAGCGGGACCCAGCCGGGGACCCAGCGAGGACACAGCGGGACACAGCGCGTGACACAGCTGGGGACACAACAGGACACAGCGGGGAACACAGCAAGGACACAGCGGGACACAGCAGGACACAGCGTCCATACAGCGGGGACACAGTGTTACACAGCGTGGTACCCAGCTGTGGACACAACGGGACAGAGTGGGGGCACAGCGAGACACAGCGGGACTCAGCGAGGACACAGCGGGACACATTGGTGACACAGCGGGGGACACAGCAGGACACAGCAGCGGACACAGCGGGGGACACAGCGGGACACAGAGCGACACAGCGGAGGACACAATGGGGACACAGCGGGACACAGCGGGAGACACAGCGAGGACACAGCGGAACATAGCAGGGGACACAGAGAGGACACACCGGGACACAGCGAGACACAGCGGGACACAGCGTGGACACAGCAGTACACACAGCGGGACATAGCGGGGGACACAGCTGGGGACACAACGGGACACAGCGGGGGACACAGCGAGGACACAGCGGGACACAGCGGGACACAGTAGGGGACACAGCGGGACCCAGCGGGAGACCCAGCGAGGACACAGCAGGACACAGCGGGGGACACAAGGGGACACAGCGGGGAACACAGCGGGGGACACAGCAGGACACAGCGGGGAACACAGCGAGGACACAGCGTGGACACAGCGGGACACAGCGTCGATACAGCGGGCACACAGAGTTACACAGCGTGGTACACAGCGGAGGACACAGTGGGACACAGTGGGCTACCCAGTGAGGACACAGCGGGAACAACAGGGGACACAACGAGGACACAGCGGGAGACACAGCGGGGGACACAGCGGGACACAGTGGGGAACACAGCGAGGACACAGCGGGACACAGCGGGACACAGCGTCGATACAGCGGGGACACAGCGTTACACAGCGTGGTACACACTGTGGACACAACGTGACACAGTGGGGGCACAGCCGGACACAGCGGGACACAGTGGGACACAGCGGGGACAAAGCGTGAGACACAGTGGGGGCAGAGAGGGAGACAGCAGGGGACACAGCGAGGAAACAGCGGGACACAGCGGTGACACAGCGGGGACTCAGCGGGAGACACAGCGGGGGACAAAGCGGGACAACACGGGACACAGTGTGACACAGTGTGACACAGCGGGGACACTGCAGGGGCACAGCGGGACAAAGCGGGCGACACAGTGAGACACAGCAGGGGACACAGCGGGGGACAGCAGGGGACAGAGAGGGGACACAGCAGGACACAGCAGGGGACACAGAGGGGTACACAGCGGGACACAGCCGGAAGCACAGCGCGGACACAGCGGGACACACCGGGACACAGCGTCAATACAGCGGGGACAGAGAGGGTCACAGCAGGGACACAGCGGGACACAGCGGGACACAGCGGGGGACACAGCGGGACACAGCGGGGACACAGCGGGACACAGCGGGGGACACAGCGGAACACAGCGTGGGACACAGCGAGGACACAGCAGGACACAGAAGAACACAGCGGCGACACAGCACGGACACAGCAGGGACACAGCGGGGACACAGCGGGGGACACAGCGGGACACAACGGGGAACACAGCGAGGACACAGCGGGACCCAGCAGGACACAGCGTCGATACCGTGGGGACCCAGCAGGACATAGCAGGGTACACAGCTGGGGACACAAAGGGACACAGTGGGGGACACAGCGAGGACAAGCGGGACACAGCGGGACACAGCGAGGACACTGCGGGAACATAGCGGGACACAGCGGGAACACAGAGGGACACAGCGGGACACAGCTTGGGATACACGGAAGACACAGCTGGACACAGTGGGGGACACAGCGAGGACACAGCGGTACAGTGGGGTGCGGGATACAGCGGGGGACAAAGCGGGAGACAGCGGGGGACACAGCGAGGACACAGCGGGACACAGTAGTGACACAGAGGGGACTCAGTGGGGGACACAGCGGGGGACAAAGCAGGACACCACGGGACAGTGTGACACAGCGGGACACAGCGGGGACACTGCGGGGACACAGCGGTACAAAGCGGGGGACACAGCGGGGACTAAGCGGGGGACACAGCGGGGGACAAAGAGGGACACCACGGAACACAGCGGGTCACAGCGGGAAACAATGGTGACCCTGCGGGGACACTGCGGGACCCAGTGGGGGACACAGCGGGACACAGCGGGGACTCACCTGGGGACACAGCGAAGGACAAACTGGGACACCACGGGACAGAGTGGGACACAGCAGGACACAGCGGGGACACTGCGGGAACATAGCGGGACACAGCGGGGGACACAGGGGGACACAGCGGGACACAGCAGGGACATG
>NW_012307363.1:0-2645 GCF_000151885.1 Dipodomys ordii | reverse complement strand
TCTACTTCTGCTTCTTCTGATTCTCCTGCTTCTCCATTTGTTGTCCTTCTGTTTCTGCTTCTCTTTCTGCTTCTGCTTCTCCTTCTGCTGCTCCTTCTCCTTCTGCTTCTGCTTCTCCCAGTGCTTCTGCTTCTGCATTTTTTGCTTATTCTTTTTCTTCTGCTTCTGCTTCTCCTGCTTCTGCTTCTTCTGCTTCTACGGCTTCTCCTTATGCTTCTCCTTATGCTTCTCCTTATGCTTCTTCTTCTTCTTCTTCTTCTTCTTCTTCTTCTTCTTCTTCTTCTTCTTCTTCTTCTTCTTCTTCTTCTTCTTCTTATTCTTATTCTTCTCCTTCTCCTTCTCCTTCTCCTTCTTCTTCTTCTTCTTCTTCTTCTTCTTCTTCTTCTTCTTCTTCTTCTTCTTCTTCTTCTTCTTCTTCTTCTTCTTCTTCTTCTTCTTCTTCTCCTTCTTCTGCTTCTGCTTCTCCTGCTTCTTCTGCTTCTACTGCTTCTCCTTCTGCTTGTCATTCTGCTTCTGCTTCTCCTTCTGCTTCTACTACTGCTTCTGCTGCTCCTCCTTCTCCTTCTCCTTCTCCTACTTCTGCTTCTCCTTCTGCTTCTGCTTCATCTGCTTCTCCTGCTTCTCCTTCTGCTTCTCCTTCTGCTTCTGCTTCATCTGCTTCTCCTGCTTCTCCTTCTGCATCTTCTTCTGCTTCTGCTTCTCCTTCTGCTGCTTCTTCTGCTTCTGTTTCTCCTTCTGCTTCTCCTTCTGCTTCTTCTGCTTCTGCTTCTCCGTCTGCTTCTTCTGCTTCTCCTTCTGATTCTCCTTCTGCTTCTCCTTCTGTTTCTCCTTCTCCTTCTCGTTCTTCTGCTTTTCTTTCTGCTTCTCCTTCTGCTTCTGCTGCAACTGCTACTGCTTCTTCTGTTTCTTCTGCGTCTCCTTCTGCTTTTGATTCTCTTTCAGCTTCTGCTTCTCCTTCAGCTTCTCATTCAGCTTCTCCAGATTCTGCTTCTTCTGCTTCTCCTGCTTCCGCTTTTGCTTCAGGTTCTGCTTCTGCTTCTTCGGATTCTTATGCTTCTGCTTCTCCTGCTTCTGCTTCTTCTGCTTCTTCTGCTTCCCCTCCTCTTTCTGCTTCTCCTTCTGTTTCTGCTTCTCCTGCTTCTGCTTCTTCTGCTTTTCCTGCTTCTCTTTCTGCTTCTCCTTCTGCTTTTCCTTCTCCTTCTGCTTCTGCTCCTTCTCCTTCTTCTGTTTCATCTTCTTCTGCTTCTCCCACTTCTGCTTCTTCTCCTTCTCCTGCTTCTCGTACTGCTTCTCTTCGTCGGCTTCTCTTTCTACTTCTGCTTCTGCTTCTTCGGATTCTGCTTCTTCTACTTCTTCTCTCCTTCTGCTTCTGCTTCTTCTGCTACTCCTGCTTCTCCTTCTGCATCTCCTTCTGCTTGTGCTTTTCCGTCTGCTTCTTCTTCTGCTTCTGCTTCTCCTTCTCCTTCTTCTGCTTCTCCGTCTGATTCTGCTTCTTCTGCCTTTCCTGATTCTCCTTCTGCTTCTCCTTCTTCTTCTCCTTCTGTTTCTCCTTCTCCTTCTCATTCTTCTGCTATTCCTTCTGCTTCTCTTTCTGCTTCTGCATCTTCAGCTTCTTCTGCTACAGCTTCTTCTTCTTCTGTTTCTTCTGCTTCTCCTTCTGCTTTTGCTTCTCTTTCTGCTTCTGCTTCTCCTTCTGGTTCTCCTTCTTCTTCTCCAGATTCTGCTTCTTCTGCTTCTCCTTCCGCTTCAGGTTCTGCTTCTGCTTCTTCGGCTTCTTCTGCTTCTATTTCTGCTTCTCCTTCTGTTTCTGCTTCTCTTTCTGCTTCTGCTTCTTCTCCTTCTTCTATTTCTTCTGCTTCTCCTGCTTCTGCTTCTCCTGCTTCTCCTTCTGTTTCTCTTTATTCTTATCCTTCTGCCTCTCCTTCTCCTTCTTCTGCTTCTCCTTCTGCTTCTGCTTCTGCTTCTGCTTCTCCTTCTGCATCTACTTCTGTTTTAATTTCTCCTTCTTCTGCTTTTCATTCTGCTTCTGCTTCTCCTGCTTCTGCTTCTTCTGCTTCTCCTGCTTCTCCTTCTCCTTCTCCTTCTCTTTCTGCTTATCCGTCTGTTTCTCCTACTCCTAATCCTTCTCTTTCTCCTTCTCCTTCTTCTTCTTCTGCTTTTCCTGCGTCTTCTTCTTCTGCTTCTTCTGCTTTTTCTGCTTTTTCAGTTTCTTCTGCTTCAGCTTCTGCTTCTTCTGCTTCTCCTTCTGCTTCTATTTCTCCTTCTGCTTCTGCTCTTCTGCTTCTTCTGTTTCTTTTGCTTCTGCTTCTCCTGCTTCTCCTTCTTCTGCTTCTCATACTTCTTCTTCTGCTTCTCCGTCTCATTCTCCTTCTCCTTCAATTCTCTCCTTCTTGAACTGCTCAATCAGCTTCTCCAACTTCTAATACTTCTGATACTCTTTCAGCTTCACCTACAACTTCTCTTTCTGCAACTAATTCTGCTTCTGCTCCTCATACTCAAAAACCATTCACCTTCTCCTACATATTCATCTGCATCACAATCCAACTACACAAATCATATGATTGATCTGGAACATCATGATACCGGTGTTTTCAACTTAAGAATAGCTTCAGCTACAACTATCTGCATCAGAATAAAGATATCTG
>NW_012307362.1:0-2646 GCF_000151885.1 Dipodomys ordii | reverse complement strand
ATCACTCTTCCTTCTCCTTCTCCTACTTCTGCTTCTCCTTCTGCTTCTGCTTCTCCTTCTGCTTCTCCTTATATTTCTCTTTCTCCTTCTCGTTCTTCTGCTTCTACTTCTGCTTTTGCTTCTGCTTCTTATGCTTCTTCTGTTTCTTTTGCTTCTGCTTCAGTTGCTTCTGCTTCTTAGCTTCTCCTGCTTCTCCTGCTTCTGTTTCTGCTTCTTCTTCTTCTTCTCTTTCGGGTTCTCCTGCTTCTACTTCTTGTGCTTCTCCTGCTTCTCTTTCTGCTACTCATTCTGCTCCTGCTTCTCCTTCTGCTTCTGCTTCTCCTCCTTCTCCTTCTCCTCCTTCTCCTACTTCTGCTTCTTCTTCAGCTTCTGCTGCTTCTGCTTCTCCTTCTGCATCTCCTTCTGCTTGTGCTTGTTCTTATGCTTCTTCTTCTGTTTCTGCTTCTCCTGCTTCTTTTGGTTCACCTTTTGCTTCTGCTTCTACTGCTTTTCCTGCTTCTCCTTCGGCTTCTCCCTCTGCCTCTCCTTCTGCTTCTTCTTCTGTTTCTCCTTCTCCTTCTCGTTTTTCTGCTTTTCCTTCTGCTTCTCCTTCTGTTTCTACATCTGCTCCTTCTCCCTCTGCTTCTGCTTCTCATGTTTCTTCTTTTTCTTCTCCTTCTGCTTCTCCTGCTACTGCTTCTTCTGCTTCTCTTTCTGCTTCTCCTGCTGCTTGTCCTTCTGCTCCTCCTTCTCCTTCTTCTACTTCTCCTTCTGCTTCTACTTCTGCTTCTTCTTCTTCTCCTGCTTCTTCTTCTTCTCCTTCTATTTCTCCTGCTTCTCCTTCTTCTTTTGCTTCTTCTTCTCCTTTTGCTTCTTCTTCTTCTCCTTCTTCTTCTTCTTCTTCTTCTTCTTCTTCTTCTTCTTCTTCTTCTTCTTCTTCTTCTTCATCTTCTTCTTCTTACTTCTTCTTCTTCTTCTTCTTCTTCTTCTTCTTCTTCTTCTATATCTTCTGTTTCTGCTTCTCCTGCTTCTGCATTTGTGCTTCTCCTTCTTCTCTTTCTTCTTCTCATTCTTCTGCTTCTCCTTCTGCTTCTCCTATTGCTTCTGCTCCCCTTCCTTCTCCTTCTCCTTCTCCTACTTCTGCTTCTCCTTCTGCTTCTGCTTCTTCTGCTTCTCCTGCTTCTCCTTCTGCATCTTCTTCTGCTTCTGCTTCTCCTTCTGCTGCTTCTTCTGCTTCTGCTTCTCCTTCTTCTTCTGCTTCTTCTTCTGATTCTCCTTCTGCTTCTCCTTCTCCTTCTCGTTCTTCTGCTTTTCCTACTGCTTTTCCTTCTGCTTCTGCTCCAACGACTACTGCTTCTGCTTCTTTTGTTTCTTCTGCTTCTACTTCTGCTTTTGATTCTCTTTCTGCTTCTGATTCTCCTTCTGCTTGTCATTCTGCTTCTCCAGATTCTGCTTCTTATATTCTCCTGCTTCCGGTTCTGCTTCTGCTTCATCGGATTCTTATGCTTCTGCTTCTTCTGCTTCCACTCCTTCTCTTTCTGCTTCTCCTTCTGTTTACTGCTTCTCTTTCTGCTTCTCCTTCTGCTTCTCCTTCTGCTTCTCCTTCTGCTTCTGCTACTATTCCTTTCTTCTGTTTCTTCTTCTTCTGCTTCTCCTGCTTCTCGTTCTGCTTCTCTTCGTCTGCTTCTCTTTCTGCTTCTGCTTCTCCTTCAGCTTCTCCAAATTCTGCTTCTTCTCCTTCTCCTGCTTCTCCTTCTGCTTCAAGTTCTGCTTCTGTTTCTTCGGCTTCTTCTGTTTCTGCTTCTCCTGCTGCTGCTTCTTCAGCTTCTCCTGCGTCTCCTTCTGCTTTTCCTTCTGTTTCTGCTTTTCCTTTCTGCTTCAGCTTCTTCTCCTTCTTCTGTTTCTTCTGCTTTTGCTTTTCCTGCTTCCGCTTCTCCTGCTTCTCGTTCTGCTTATCTTTCTGCTTCTCCCTTTCCTTCTCCTTCTTCTTCTGCTTCTCCTTCTTCTTCAATTTCTCCTTCTGCTTCTCATTCTGCTTCTGCGTCTTCTGTTTTTTTCTGCTTCTCCTGCATCTGCTTCTTCTGCTTCTCCTGCTTCTAGTCCTGCTTCTCCTTCTGCTTCTCTTTCTGCTTCTGCTTATCCTTCTGCTTCTCCTACTCCTAATCCTTCTCTTTTGCATTCTCCTTCTTCTTCTTCTGCTTCTCCTGCTGCTTCTGCTTCTGTTTATTCTACTATTTCTGTTTCTTCTGCTTCTGCTTCAGATTGTGCTTCTTCTGTTTCTCCTTCTGCTTCACATTCTCCTTCTGCTTCTTCGGCTTCTTCTGTTTCTTCTGCTTCTGCTTCTCCTGCTTCTTCTGCTTCTCCTGCTTCTCTTTCTGCTTCTCCTTCTTCTTCTGCTTCTCCTTCTGCTTCTGCTTATGCACTTCTCCTTCTTCTGTTTCTTTTGCTTCTGTTTCTTCTGCTTCTTCTTCTTCTGTTTCTTCTGATTCTACTTCTGCTTCTCCTTCTTCTCCTTCTCTTTCTGCTTCTAGTTTTACTTCTTCTGATTCTCCTGCTTCTCCTACTTGTTCTCCTTCTGTTTCTGCTTCTCTTTCTACTTCTGCTTCTCTCCTCCTTCTATTTCTTCTGCTTCTGCTTCTCCTGCTTCTGCTTCTCCTGCTTCTCTTC
>NW_012307361.1:0-2646 GCF_000151885.1 Dipodomys ordii | reverse complement strand
AGCAGGAGAAGCAGAAGAAGCAGAAGCGGGAGAAGCAGAAGAAGAAGAAACAGAAGAAGGAGAAGGAGCAGAAGGAGAAGCAGAAGCAGAAGGAGAAGCAGAAAGAGAAGCAGAAGAAGCAGTAGCAGGAGAAGCAGAAGCAGAAGAAACAGAAGAAGCCGAAGAATCAGAAGGAGAACCTGAAGCAGAAAGAGAAGCAGAAGCAGCAGAAGCTGGAAAAGCAGAAGCAGAAGAAACCGAACAAGCAGAAGAAGCAGAAGCAGAAGGAGAAGCAGAAGAAGAGGGAGAAAGAGAAGCATTAGGAGTAGGAGGAGCAGAAGCAGAATATGAAGCAGAAAGAGAAGCAGAAGGAGAAGCAGAAGGAGAAACAGAAGCAGAAGCAGAAGCAGAAAGAGAAGCACAAGATGGAGGAATTGAAGGAGAAGGAGAATGAGACGGAGAAGCAGAAGGAGAAGCAGGAGAAGCAGAAGAAGGAGAAGGAGAAGGCGAAAGAGAAGGATTAGGAGTAGGAGAAGTAAAAGGATAAGCAGAAGCAGAAAGAGACGCAGAAGGAGAAGCAGCACGAGAAGTAGGAGAAGCAGGAGAAGCAGAAGCAGGAGAAGCAGAAGAAACAGAAGACGCAGAAGCTTAATGAGAAGCAGAAGGAGAAATTGAAGCAGAAGCAGAAGGAGAAAAGAAGCAGAAGAAGGAGAAGGAGAAGCAGAAAGAGAAGCACAACGAGAAGCAGGAGAAGCAGAAGCAGGAGAAGCAGAAGCATAAGAATCCGAAGAAGCAGAAGGAGAACCTCAGGCAGAAGGAGAAGCAGACAAGCAGAAGAAGCAGAATCTGGCGAAAGAGAAGGAGAAGCAGAAGCAGAAAGAGAATGAAAATCAGAAGAGAAGCAGAAGAAACAGAAGAAGTAGAAGCAGTAGCAGCAGTAGCAGTTGTAGCAGAAGCAGAAGGAAAAGCAGAAGAACAAGAAGGAGAAGGAGAAACAGAAGGAGAAGCAGAAGGAGAAGCAGAAAGAGAAGCAGATAAAGCAGAAGAAGAAGAAGCAGAAGGAGAAGCAGAAGAAGGAGAAGGAGAAGCAGAAGGAGAAGCAGAAGCAGAAGAAGATGCAGAAGGAGAAGCAGAAGAAGCAGAAGCAGAAGGAGAAGCAGTAAAAGCAGAAGAAGCAGAAGCAAAAGGAGAAGCAAAAGAAGGAGAAGGAGAAGCAGAGGCAGAAGAAGAAGCAGAAGGAGAAGCAGAAGCAGAAGGAGATGCAGAAGGAGAAGCAGGAGAAGCAGAAGAAGCAGAAGCTGAAGGAGAAGCAGAAGTAGGAGAAGGAGAAGGAGGAGAAGCAGAAGCAGAAGGAGAAGCAGAAGCAGAATGAGAAACAGAAAGAGAAGCAGGAGGAGGACAAGAAGCAGAAGCAGGAGAAGCCGAAAGAGAAGAAGCAGAAACAGAAGCAGAAGGAGAAGCAGAAGCAGAAGGAGAAGCAGCAGAAGAAGTAGAACCAGAAATTCAGGCACGAGAAACAGAAGAAGCAGAAGCAGAAGGAGAAGCCAAAAGAGAAGCAGAAGGGGAAGTAGAAAAAACAGCAGAAGAAGCAGAAAAACAAGCAGGAGAAGCAGAAGCAGGAAGAGAAGTAGAAGCAGAAGAAGCAGAAGAAGCAGAAGAAGAAGAACAAGAAGAAGAAGAAGAAGAAGAAGAAGAAGAAGAAGAAGAAGAAGAAGAAGAAGAAGAAGAAGAAGAAGCATAAGAAGCAGAAGCAGGAGAAGCAGAACCAGAAGAAAAAGAAGAAGCATAAGAAGCAGAAGCAGAGGGAGAAACAGAAGAAGGAGAACGTGAAGGAGAAGGAGATGCAGAATCAGAAAGAGAAGTAGAAATAGAAGGAGAAGAAGAAGGAGAAGTTGGAGAATCAGAAGAAAGGGAAGCAGAAGAAGGAGAAGGATTTTTTAGAAGGAGAAGGACAAGCAGGAGAAGCAGAAGAAGCAGAAGCGGGAGAAGCAGAAGAAGAAGAAGAAACAGAAGAAAGAGAAGAAGCAGAAGGAGAAGCAGAAGCAGAAGCAGAAGGAGAAGCAGAAAGAGAAGCAGAAGAAGCAGAAGAAGCAGTAGCAGGAGAAGCAGAAGTAGAAGAAACAGAAGAAGCCGAAGAATCAGAAGGAGAACCTGAAGCAGAAGGAGAAGCAGAAGCAGCAGAAGCTGGAAAAGCAGAAGCAGAAGAAACCGAACAAGCAGAAGAAGCAGAAGCAGAACGAGAAGCAGAAGAAGAGGGAGAAAGAGAAGGATTAGGAGTAGGAGGAGCAGAAGCAGAATAAGAAGCAGAAAGAGAAGCAGAAGGAGAAGCAGAAGGAGAAACAGAAGCAGAAGCAGGAGAAGCAGAAACAGAAGCAGAAAGAGAAGCACAAGAAGGAGGAATTGAAGGAGAAGGTGAATGAGACGGAGAAGCAGAAAGAGAAGTAGGAGAAGCAGAAGAAGCAGAAGCTGAAGCAGAGAAGAAGAAACAGAAAAAGCAGAAGTGCAGATGATGTTCAGCAGGAGAAGCAGATGAAGAAGAGGAGAAGGAGAAAGGGAAGGATTAGGAGTAGGAGAAACAGATGGATAAGCAGAGCAGAAGAGATGGAGAAGGAGAAGCAGGAGAAGCAGATGATGCAGAGCAGGGAGAAGCAGAAGCAGATTGAAAGC
>NW_012307360.1:0-2646 GCF_000151885.1 Dipodomys ordii | reverse complement strand
TCACTCTATCGACGCTGTGTCCCGCTGGGTCCCGCTGTGTCCTCTCTGTGTTCCCCGCTGTGTCCCGCTGTGTCCCCCGCTGTGTCTCTCGCTGTGTCCCGCTGTGTCCCCGGCTGTGTCCGGCTGTGTCCCGCTGTGTCCCCCGCTGTGTCCTTGCTGTGTCCCCACTGTGTCCCGCTGTGTCCCGCAGTGTCCCCAGCTGTATCCCGCTGTGTCCTCACTGTGTCCCCCGCTGTGTCCCGCTTTGTACTTGCTGTGTACCCCGCTGGGTCCCTCTGTGTCCCCGGCTGTGTCCCGCTGTGTCCCCTGCTGTGTCCCCACTGTGTCACGCTGTGTTTCGCTGTGTCCGGCTGTGTCCTCGCTCTGTCTCATTCAGTGTCCAGCTGTGTCCTCGAAGTGTCCTCCGCTGTGTCCCGCTGAGTCCTCTGCTGTGTCCCGCTGTGTCCCGCTGTGTCACGCTCTGTCCCATCTGTGTCCCTCTGTGTCCAGCTCTGTCCCCATTGTGTGTCCGCTGTGCCCCGCTGTGTACCCTTCTGTGTCCAGCTGTGTCCCCTCTGTGTCCCGCTGTGTCCATTCTCTGTCCCCCGCTGTCCACCGCTGTGTCCTCCGGCTGTATCCCGCAGTGTCCCCGCTGTGTCCGGCTGTGTCCTACTGTGTCACGTGATGTCCCGCTTTTTCCCCTCTATGTCCCCTGCTGAGTCCCCTCTGTGTCCCCGCTGTGTCCAGCTGTGTCCTCGCTGTGTCCTCTGCTGTCTCCCGCTTTGTCCCACGCTGTGTCCTACTGTGTCCCACTGTGTCCCTGCTGTGTCCCCCGCTGTGTCCCACTGTGTCCCGCTGTGTCCCCCGCTGTGTCCTGCTGGGTCCCGCTGTGTCCCCGCTGAGTCCGTGCTGTGTCCGGCTGTGTCCCCTGCTGTGTCCCGCTAGGTCCCGCTGTGTCCCCCGCTGTGTACCGCTGTGTCCCCGCAGGTTCACCGCTGTTTCACGCTCTGTCCTGCTGTGTTCCGTGGTGTCCTGCTTTGTCCCCCGCTGTGTCCCGCTGTGTCCACTGCTGGGTCCCCGCTGGGTCCCGCTGTGTCTCGCTGTTTCCCGCTGTGTCCCCCGCAGTGTCCCGCTGTGTCCCGCTGTGTCCTCGCTGTGTCCCACTGTGTCCCCCCTGTTTCCCCGCTGTGTCCTGCTGTGTCCTGCTGTGTCCTGCTGGGTCCCCCGCTTTCTCCCGCTTTGTCCCCGCAGTGTCCCCGCTGTGTCCCGCTGTGTCCCGCTGTGTCCCACTGTGTCATGTGGTGTCCCGCTTTGTCCCCCACTATGTCCACTGCTGAGTCCCCTCTGTGTCCCCGCTGTGTCCCGCTGTGTCCCCCGCTGTGTCCCTCGCTGTGTCCCCCTCTGTGTCCCGCTGTGTCCCGCTGTGTAATCCGCTGTGTCCTTGTTGTGTCCCTGCTGGGTCCCGCTGTGTCACCGCTGTGTCCCGCTGTGTCCCTGCTCTATAGATGCTGTGTCCCGCTGTGTCCCCCGCTGTGTCCCGCTGGGTCCCGCTGTGTCCCCCGCTGGGTCCCGCTGTGTCCCCGCAGGTTCACTGCTGTTTCACGCTGTGTCCTGCTGTGTTCCGTGTTGTCCCGCTTTGTCGCCCGCTGTGTCCCGCTGTGTCCACTGCTGGGTCCCCGCTGGGTCCCGCTGTGTCTCGCTGTGTCCCGCTGTGTCCTCGCTTTGTCCCATGCTGTGTTAAGCTGTGTCCTCCCTGTGTCCCCCGCTGTGTCCCGCTGTGTCCACCGCTGTGCCCCGCAGTGTCCCGCTGTGTCCCGCTGTGTCCCGCTGGGTCCCCCGCTGTGTCCCGCTGTGTCCCCCACTGTGCCCCGCAGTGTCCCGCTGTGTCCCGCTCTGTCCCCCACTGTGTCCCCCGCTGAGTCCTCTATGTGTCGCCGCTGTGTCCCGCTGTGTCCTCGCTGTGTCCCCTGCTGTCTCCCGCTTTTTCCCACAGTGTGTCCCACTGTGTCCCACTGTGTCCTCGCTGTGTCCCCTGCTGTGTCCTGCTGTGTTCCCGCTGTGTCCCAAGGTGTGTCCCGCTGTGTCCCGCTGTGTGCCCCGCTGTGTCCCACTATGTTCCCGCAGTGTCCCCGCTGTGTCCCCGCTGTGTCCTCGCTGTGTACCCCGCTGTGTCCCGCTGTGTCCCCCGCTGTGTCTCGCTGTGTCTACTGCTGTGTCCCCACTGTGTCCCGCTGTGTCTCGCTGTGTCCCGCTGTGTCCTTGCTGTTTCCCACGCTGTGTTCTGCTGTGTCCTCACTGTTTCCCCCGCTGTGTCCCGTTGTGTCCCCAGCTGTGTACCCCACTGTGTCCCGCTGAGTCTCCGCTGTATCGACGCTGTGTCCCGCTGGGTCCCGCTGTGTCCTCCCTGTGTTCCCCACTGTTTCCCGCTATGTACCCCTCTGTGTCCCTCGCTGTGACCCGCTGTGTCCCGCTGTGTACTGCTGTGTCCCCCGCTGTGTCCCGCTGTGTCTCTGCTGTGTCCCAATATGTCCACGCTGTGTCCCGCACTGGGTCCCGCTGGGTCCCCCCTGTTTCCCCCGCTGTGTCCCTCCTTGTCCGGCTGTGTCCCCCGCTGTGTCAGCGTTGTGTCCCGCTGTGTCCTCGCTGTGTCCCCCGCTGTCTCCCGCT
>NW_012307359.1:0-2646 GCF_000151885.1 Dipodomys ordii | reverse complement strand
ACGCTTTGTCCCGCTGTGTCCCACTGCGTCCCGCTGTGTCCCGCTGTGCCCCCACTGTGTCCCGTTGTGTCCACAGCTTTGTACCATGCTGTGTAACGCTGTGTCTCCGCTGTATCGACGCTGTGTCCCGCTGGGTCCCACTGTGTCCTCGCTGTGTTCCCCGCTGTGTCCAGCTGTTTCCCCCACTGTGTCCCCCTCTGTTTCCTGCTGTGTCCCCCGCCGTGTCCCGCTGTGTCCCGCTGCGTCCCCGCTGTGTCCCGCTGTGTCCCGCTTTGTCCCCCACTGTGTCCCGCAGTGACCCCGCTGTGTCCCGCTGTGTCCCGCTGTGTCCCCGCTGTATCGACGCTGTGTCGCGCTGTGTCCCCCGCTGTGTCCCGCTTTGTCACCGCTGTGTCCCGCTGTGACCTCGCTGTGTCCCCCGCTGTGTCCCGCTTTGTCACCGCTGTGTCCCGCTGTGTCCTCGCTGTGTCCCCCGCTGTGTCCTGCTTTGTCCCTGCTGTGTACCCCGCTGTGTCCCGCTGTGTCCCCCGCTGTGTCCCGCTGTGTCCCCTGCTGTGTCCCCACTCTGTCACGCTGTGTTTCGCTGTGTCCGGCTGTGTCCTCGCTCTGTCTCCCTCAGTGTCCAGCTGTGTCACGCTCTGTCCCATTAGTGTCCCTCTGTGTCCAGCTCTTTCCCCGCTGTGTGTCCGCTGTGTCCCGCTGTGTACCCTTCTGTGTCCAGCTGTGTCCACTCTGTGTCCCGCTGTGTCCCTTCTCTGTCCCCCGCTGTCCACCGCTGTGTCCCCTGACTGTGTCCCGCAGTGTCCCCGCTGTGTCCCGCTGTGTCCTACTGTGTCCCGTAGTGTCCCGCTTTTTTCCCCTCTATGTCCCCTGCTGAGTCCCCTCTGTGTCCCCGCTGTGTCCAGCTGTGTCTTCGCTGTGTCCTCTGCTGTCTCCCGCTTTGTCCTACGCTGTGTCCTACTGTGTCCCAATGTGTCCCTGCAGTGTCCCCCGCTGTGTTCCCCGCTGTGTCCTGCTGGGTCCCGCTGTGTCCCCGCTGTGTCTCCGCTGTGTCCCGCTGTGTCCCCCGCTGTGTTTCCGCTGTGTCCCGCTGTGTCCCCCGCTGTGTCTCCGCTGTGTGCCGCTGTATCCCCCGCTGTGTCCCACTGTGTCCCCCGCTGTGTCCTGCTGTGTCCACTGCTGTGACCCCGTTGTGCCTTGCTGTGTCCCGCTGTGTCCCCCACTGTCCCCCGCTGTGTCCTTGCTGTGTCCCTCTGTGTCCTGCTGTGTCCCAAAGTGTCCCCAGCTGTGTCCCGCTGTGTCACCGCTGTGTCCCGCTGTGTCCTCGCTGTGTCCCCCGCTGTGTCCTTCTTTGTCCCTGCTGTGTACCCCGCTGTGTCCCGCTGTGTCCCCCACTGTGTCCCTCTGTGTCCCCTGCTGTGTCCCCACTGTGTCACGCTTTGTTTCGCTGTGTCCGGCTTTGTCCTCGCTCTGTCTCCCTCAGTGTCCACCTGTGTCACGCTCTGTCCCCTCTGTGTCCCTCTGTGTCCAGCTCTGTCCCCGCTGTGTGTCCGCTGTGCCCCGCCGTGTACCCTTCTGTGTCCAGCTCTGTCCCCTCTGTGTCCCGCTGTGTCCATTCTCTGTCCCCCGCTGTCCACCGCTGTGTCTCCTGGCTGTGTCCCACAGTGTCCCCGCTGTGTCCTACTGTGTCCCGTGGTGTCCCGCTTTTTTCCCTCTATGTCCCCTGCTGAGTCCCCTCTGTGTCCCCGCTGTGTCCAGCTGTGTCCTCGCTGTGTCCTCAGCTGTCTCCCGCTTTGTCCCACGCTGTGTCCTACTGTGTCCCACTGTGTCCCTGCTGTGTCCCCCGCTGTGTCCCGCTGTGTCCCCCGCTGTGACCTGCTGTGTCCCACTGTGTCCCCGCTGTGTCCCCCGCTGTGTCCCGCTGTGTCCCCGCAGGTCCACCGCTGTTTCACGCTGTGTCCTGCTGTGTTCCGTGGTGTCCCGCTTTGTCCCCCGCTGTGTCCCGCTCTGTCCACTGCTGGGTCCCCGCTGTGTCCCGCTGTGTCTCGCTGTGTCCCGCTGTGTCCTTGCTTTGTCCCATGCTGTGTTAAGCTGTGTCCCGCTGTGTCCCCCACTGTGTCCCGTTGTGTCATCAGCTGTGTACCCCGCTGTGTCCCGCTGTGCTCCCGCTGTATCGACACTTTGTCCCACTGGGTCCTGCTGTGTCCTCTCTGTGTTCCCCACTGTGTCCCACAGTATCCCCCGCTGAGTCCCCCTGTGTCACCGCTGTGTCCCTCTGTGTCCCCGCTCTATCGACGCTGTGTCCCGCTGGGTCCCCCTGTGTCCTCTATTTGTTCTCCGCTGTGTCCCGCTGTGTGCCCCGCTGTGTCTCTCGCTGTGTCCCTGGCTGTGTCCGGCTGTGTCTTGCTGTGTCCCCCGCTGTGTCCTTGCTGTGTCCCCGCTGTGTCCCGATGTGTCCCGCAGTGTCCCCAGCTGAGTCCCGCTGTGTCACCGCTGTGTCCCGCTGTGTCCTCGCTGTGTCCCCCACTGTGTCACGCTTTGTCCCTGCTGTGTCCCCCGCTGTGTCCCGCTTTGTCCCCGCTGTGTCCTGCTGTGTCCCACGCTGTGTCCCGCTGGGTCCCGCTGTGTCCCCCGCTGTGTCCCTGA
>NW_012307358.1:0-2646 GCF_000151885.1 Dipodomys ordii | reverse complement strand
CTCCTGCTTGTTTTTCTGCTTCTTCTGCTGCTTCTCCTACTGCTGCTTCTTCTACTTCTCCTTCTGCTGCTTCTTCTACTTCTCCTTCTGCTTCTCTTTTTGCTTCTCTTTCTGCTTCTCCAGATTCTGCTTCTTCTGCTTTTCCTGTTTCTCCTTCTGCTTCAGGTTCTGCTTCTGCTTCTTCGGCTTCTTCTGCTTCTGCTTCTCCTGCTGCTGCTTCTTCTGCTTCTCCTGTTTCTCTTTCTGCTTTTCCTTCTGTTTCTGCTTCTGCTTCTGCTTCTGCTTCTTCTCCTTCTGTTTCTTCTGCTTCTGCTTCTCCTGCTTCTGCTTCTCCTGCTTCTCGTTCTGCTTCTCTTTCTACTTCTCCTTCTCCTTCTTCTGGTTCTCCTTCTGCTTCTGCTTCTCCTGCTTCTGCTTCAATTTCTCCTTCTGCTTCTCATTCTGCTTCTGCGTCTTCTGTTTCTCCTGCTTCTCCTACTTCTCGTGCTGCTTTTCCTTCTGCATCTCTTTCTGCTTCTGCTTATCCTTTTGCTTCTCCTACTCCTAATCCTTCTCTCTCGCCTTCTCCGTCTTCTTCTTCTGCTTCTCCTGCTGCTTCTGCTTCTGCTTATTCTACTATTACTGTTTCTTCTGCTTCTGCTTCAGATTGTGCTTCTTCTGTTTCTCCTCCTGCTTCAGATTATGATTCTGCTTCTTCGGCTTCGCGTGTTTCTTCTGCTTCAGCTTCTCCTGCTTCTTCTGGTTCTCCTGCTTCTCCTTCTGCTTCTCCTTCTGCTTCTGCTTCTCCTTCTGCTTCTGCTTCTGCTCTTCTCCTTCTTCTGTTTCTTTTGCTTCTGTTTCTTCTGCTTCTTCTTCTTCTGTTTCTTCTGATGCTACTTCTGCTTCTCCTTCTTCTCCTTCTCGTTCTGCTTCTACTTCTGCTTCTTCTGATTCTCCTGCTTCTCCTTCTTTTTCTCCTTCTGTTTCTGCTTCTCATTCTGCTTCTGCTTCTCCTTCTGCTGCTCCTTCTCCTTATCCTTCTTCTGATTCTCCCCCTGCTTCTGCTTCTGCTTCTTCTGCTTATTCTTTTTCTTCTGCTTCTGCTTCTCCTGCTTCTGCTTCTTCTGCTTCTACTGCTTCTCCTTATGTTTCTCCTTATGCTGCTTCTTCTTCTTCTTTTTCTTCTTCTTCGTCTTCTCCTTCGTCTTCTTCTTCTTCTTCTTCTTCTTCTTCTTCTTCTTCTTCTTCTTCTTCTTCTTCTTCTTCTTCTTCTTTTTCTTCTTATCTTTCTTCTGCTTCTGCTTTTCCTGCTTCTTCTGCTTCTACTGCTTCTCTTTCTGCTTCTCATTCTGCTTCTGCTTCTCCTTCTGCTTCTCCTATTGCTTCTGCTGCCCTTCCTTCTCCTTATCCTTCTCCTACTTCTGCTTCTCCTTCTGCTGCTTCTCCTGCTTCTCCTTCTGCATCTTCTTCTGCTTCTGCTTCTCCTTCTGCTGCTTCTTCTGCTTCTGCTTCTCCTTCTTCTGCTTCTCCTTCTGCTTCTCCTTCTGCTTCTCCTTCTGCTGCTCCTTCTGCTTCTCGTTCTGCTTCTGATTCTCCTTCTGCTCTTCCTACTCCTAATCCTTCTCTTTCTCCTTCTCCTTCTTCTTCTTCTGCTTCTCGTTCTGCTTCTGCTACTGCTTCTTCTGCTTGTTCTGTTTCTTCTGCTTCAGGTCCTGCTTCTGCTTCTTCAGCTTCTTCTGTTTCTTGTGCTTCTGCTTCTCCTGCTACTGCTTCTTCTCCTTCTCTTTCTGCTTCTCCTTCTGCTTCTGCTTCTCCTTCTGCTCCTTCTCCTTCTTCTCTTTCTTCTTCTTCTTCTTCTTCTTCTTCTTCTTCTTCTTCTTCTTCTTCTTCTTCTTCTTCTTCTTCTTCTTCTTCTTCTTCTTCTTCTTCTTCTTCTCCGTCTCCTTCTTCCCCTTCTTCTTCTTCTTCTTCCTCTTCTCCTTGTTCATCATCCTCATCGACAAGCAGTAGGAAAAGCTTAAGAACGAGAAGGAGAAGGAGAAGCAGAAGGAGAATCAGAAGGAGAAGCAGAAGAAGGAGAAGGAGAAGCAGAAAGAGAAGTAGCAGCAGAAAGAGAAGCAGAAGCAGAAGAAGATGCAGAAGGAGAAGCAGGAGAAGCAGAAGAAGCAGAAGCAGAAGAAGAAGTAGAATTAGGAGAAGGAGAAGGAGAAGGAAGGGCAGCAGAAGCAATAGGAGAAGCAGAAGGAGAAGCAGAAAGAGAAGCAGGAGAAGCACAAATGCTGAAGAAGGAGAAGCAGAAACAGAAGATAAAGAAGAAGAAGAAGAAGAAGAAGAAGAAGAAGAAGAAGAAGAAGAAGAAGAAGAAGAAGAAGAAGAAGAAGAAGAAGAAGAAGAAGAAGAAGAAGAAGAAGAAGAAGAAAAAGAAGAAGGAGAAGGAGAAAGAGAAGGAGAAGAAGAAGAAGAAGAAGAAGAAGAAGAAGAAGAAGAAGAAGAAGAAGAAGAAGAAGAAGAAGAAGAAGAAGAAGAAGCATAAGAAGAAGAAGGAGCAAAATGAGAAGGAGAAGCAGGAGAAGCAGAAGCAGAAGAGGAAGAAGCAGACGGAGAACAGAAGGAGAAGCAGAATGAGAAGCAGGAGAAGCAGAAGAAGCAGATGCAGGAGAAGCAGAA
>NW_012307357.1:0-2646 GCF_000151885.1 Dipodomys ordii | reverse complement strand
TCATCTGCTACAACTGCTACTGCTTCTACTTCTTCTGTTTCTTCTGCTTCTCCTTCTGCTTTTGATTCTCTTTCTGCTTCGGCTTCTCCTTCAGATTCTCATTCTGCTTCTCATTCTGCTTCTCCAGATTCTGATTCTTCTGCTTCTCCTGCTTCTCCTTCTGCTTCAGGTTCTGCTTCTGCTTCTTCGGATTCTTATGCTTCTGCTTCTCCTGCTTCTGCTTCTTCTGCTTCCCCTCCTTCTCTTTCTGCTTCTCCTTCTGCTTCTGCTTCTTGTCCTTCTCCTGTTTCTTCTGCTTGTTCTTCTCCTGTTTCTGCATTTCCTGCTTCTCCTTCTGCTGCTCTTTCTGTTTCTCCTGCTGCTTTTCCTTCTCCTGCTCCTTCTTCTGCTTCTCTTTCTGCTTCTCCTTCTGTTTCTCCTTCTCCTTCTCCTTCTCGTTCTTCTGATTTTCCTTCTGCTTCTCCTTCTGCTTTTACATCTTCTGCTACTGCCTCTGCTTCTTCTGTTTCTTCTGCTTCTGCTTCTGCTTCTCCTTCTGCTTTTGCTTCTCTTTCTGCTTCTGCTTCTCCTTCTGCTTCTCCAGATTCTGCTTCTTCTGCTTCTCCTGTATCTCCTAATGCTTCAGGTTCTGCTGCTGTTTCTTCGGCTTCTTCTGCTTCTGCTTCTCCTGCTGCTGCTTCGTCTGCTGCTCCTGCTTCTATTTCTGCTTTTCCTTCTGTTTCTGCTTCTCCTTCTGCTTCTGCGTCTTCTCCTTCTTATGTTTCTTCTGCTTCTGCTTCACCTGCTTCTGCTTCTCCTGCTTCTCGTTGTGCTTCTCTTTCTGCTTCTCTTTCTGCTTCTCCTTCTCCTTCTCCTTCTTCTGCTTCTCCTTTTGCTTCTCCTTCTCCATCTGCTTCAATTTCTCCTTCTGCTTCTCCTTCTGCTTCTGCGTCTTCTGTTTCTTCTGCTTCTCTTGCTTCTGCTTCTCCTGCTTCTCCTACTTCTCGTGCTGCTTCTCCTTCTGCGTCTCTTTCTGCTTCAGCTTATCCTTTTGCTTCTCCTACTCCTAATCCTTCTCTTTCGCCTTCTCCTTCTTGTTCTTCTGCTTGTCCTGGTGCTTCTGCTTCTGCTTATTCTACTATTTCTGTTTCTTCTGCTTCTGCTTCAGATTGTGCTTCTTCTGTTTCTCCTTCTGCTTCAGATTCTGCTTCTGCTTCTTCGGCTTCTCCTGTTTCTTCTGCTTCTGTTTCTCCTGCTTCTTCTGGTTCTCCTGCTTCTCTTTCTGCTTCTCCTTATGCTTCTGCTTCTCCTTCTGCTTCTGCTCTTCCCCTTCTTCTGTTTCTTTTGCTTCTGTTTCTTCTGCTTCTTCCTCTTCTGTTTCTTCGGATTCTACTTCTGCTTCTCCTTCTTCTCCTTCTCTTTCTGCTTCTTCTGATTCTCCTGCTTCTCCTTCTTGTTCTCCTTCTGTTTCTGCTTCTCTTTCTGCTTCTGCTTCTCCTTCTGCTGCTCCTTCTCCTTCTCCTTCTTCTGTTTCTCTCACTGCTTCTGCTTCTGCTTCTTTTGCTTATTCTTTTTCTTCTGCTTCAGCTTCTCCTGCTTCTGCTTCTTCTGCTTCTACTGCTTCTCCTTATACTTCTCCTTATGCTTCTCCTTATGCTTTTCCTTATGCTGCTGCTGCTTCTTCTTCTTCTTCGTCTTCTTCTTCTTCTCTTTCTTCTGCTTCTGCTTTTCCTGCCTCTTCTGCTTCTACTGCTTCTCTTTCTGCTTCTTGTCCTTCTCCTGTTTCTTCTCCTTCTGCTTCTCCTGCTTCTGCTTCTTCTGCTTTTCCTGCTTCTCTTTCTGCTCCTTCTGCTTCTCCTTCTGGTTCTGCTCCTTCTCCTTCTTATGTTTCTTCTTCTTCTGCTTCTCCCGCTTCTGCTTTTTCTGCTTCTCCTGCTTCTCATTCAGCTTCTCTTCGTCGGCTTCTCTTTCTATTTCTGCTTCTTCTGATTCTGATTCTTCTCCTTCTTCTTCTCCTTCTGCTTCTGCGTCTTCTGCATTTCCTGCTTCTCCTTCTGCATCTCCTTCTGCTTGTGTTTTTCCTTCTGCTTCTTCTTCTGCTCTGGCTTCTCCTTCTCCTTCTTCTGCTTCTCCGTCTGCTTCTGTTTCGTCTGCTTTTCCTGCTTCTCCTTCTGCTTCTCCTTCTATTTCTCCTTCTCGTTCTTCTGCTATTCCTTCTGCTTCTCTTTCTGCTTCTGCATCTTCAGATTCTTCTGCTACTGATTCTGCTTCTTCTGTTTCTTCTGCTTCTCCTTCTGCTTTTGCTTCTCTATCTGCTTCTGCTTCTCCTTCTGGTTCTCCTTCTTCTTCTCCAGATTCTGCTTCTTCTGCTTCTCCTGCTTCTCCTTCTGATTTAGGTTCTGCTTTTGCTTCTTCGGCTCCTTCTGCTTATATTTCTGCTTCTCCTTCTGTTTCTGCTTCTCTTTCTGCTTCTGCTTCTTCTCCATCTTCTATTTCTTCTGATTCTGCTTCTCCTGCTTCTGCTTTCTCCTGCTTCTCCTTCTGTTTCTCTTTATGCTTCTCCTTTCTGCTTCTCCTTTCTTCTTCTTCTACTACTGCTTCTGCTTTCTCCTTCTGCATCTTCTTCTGTTTCAATTTCCTCCTTTCTTTCTGCTTTTCATTCTGCTT
>NW_012307356.1:0-2646 GCF_000151885.1 Dipodomys ordii | reverse complement strand
CACTCTGCTGTGTTCCGCTTTGTCCCCCCTCTGTCCCCTGCTGTCCCACGCTGTGTCCCCCGCTGTGTACCGCTGTGTCCCGCTGTGTGCCCCGCCTTGTCCCGCTGTGTCCCTGCAGTGTCCCCGCTTTGTCCCGCTGTGTCACACTGTGTCCCGTGGTGTCCCGCTTTGTCCCCCGCTGTGTCGTCTCTGTGTTTCCCGCTGTGTCCCGCTGTGTACCCCTCTGTGTCCCCTGCTGTGTCCCGCTGTGTACCCCACTGTGTCCAGCTGTGTCCTCGATATGTCCCCCGCTCTCTCCTGCTTTGTCCCACGCTGTGTCCCGCTGTGACCCACTGTGTCCTCGCTGTGCCCCCCACTGTGTCCCGTTGTGTCCCCAGCTGTGTACCCCGCTGTGTCCCGCTGTGTCCCCCCTGTATCGACGCTGTGTCCCGCTGGGTCCCGCAGTGTCCTCGCTATGTTCCCCGCTGTGTCCCGCTGTGTACCCCTCTGTGTCCCCCGCTGTGTCCCGCTGTGTCCCGCTGTGTACTGCTGTGTCCCCCGCTGAGTCCCCGCTGTGTCCCCGCTGTGTCCCAATGTGTCCTCGCTATGTTCCCCGCTGTGTCCCTCTGTGTACCCCTCTGTGTACCCCGCTGTGTCCCGCTGTGACCCGCTGAGTCCCGCTGAGTCCCGCTGTGTCCTCTCTGTCTCCGCTGTCCCCCGCTGTGTCCCCCGCTGTGTCCCGCTGTGTCCCGCTTTGTCCCCCGCTTTGTCCCGCTGTGTTCCCGCAATGTCTCCCTTGTGTCCCGCTGTGTCACACTGTGTCCCATGGTGTCCCGCTTTGTCCCCCGCTGTGTCGCCTGCTGAGTCCCCTCTGTGTTGCCGCTGTGTCCCACTGTGTCCTCACTGTGTCCCCCGCTGTCTCCTGCATTGTCCCCCGCTGTGTCCCGCTCTGTCCCGCTGTGTCTCGCTGTGTCCCAAGCTGTGTCCCACTGTGTCCCGCTGTGTACACCGCTGTGTCCCGCTATGTTCCCGCAGAGTCCCCGCTGTGTCCCGCTGTGTCCTCGCTGTGTCCCCCTCTGTGTGCCGTTGTGTCCCCAGCTGTGTACCCTGCTGTGTTCCGCTGTGTCCCTGCTGTATCGACGCTGTGTCCCGCTATGTCCGGCTGTGTCCTCACTGTGTCCCCCACTGTGTCCCGCTGTGTCCCCGCTCTATCGACGCTGTGTCCCGCTGGGTCCCGCTGTGTCCTCCCTTTGTTTCCTGCTGTGTCCCACTGTATCCCCCTCTGTGTCCCGCTGTGTCTACTGCTGTGTCCCCGCTGTGTCCCGCTGTGTCTCGCTGTGTCCCGCTGTGTCCCCTGCTTTGTCCCGCTGTGTCCCCGCAGTGTCCTGGCTATGTCGCACTGTGTCACACTGTGTCCCATGGTGTTCCTCTTTGTCCCCCGCTGTGTCCCCCGCCTAGTCCCCTCTGTCGCCTCTGTGTCCCGCTCTGTCCTTGCTGTGTCCCGCTGTGTCCCCGCTGTGTGCCCGCTGTGACCCGCTGTGTACTCCGTTGTGTCCTGCTGTGTCACCGCTGTGTCTTGCTGTGTCTCCTCTCTATCTCCGCTGTCCCCCGCTGTGTCCCCCGCTGTGTCTCGCTGTGTCCCGCTGTGTCCCCCGCTTTGTCCCGCTGTGTCCCCGCAATGTCCCCGCTGTGTCCCGCTGTGTCACACTGTGTCCCATGGTGTCCTGCTTTGTCCCCCGTGTGTCCCCCACTGAGTACCTTCTTTGTCGCCGCAGTGTCCCTCTGTGTCCTCGCTGTGTCCCCAGCTGTCTCCAGCATTGTCCCACGCGTTGTCCCTCTGTGTCCCGCTGTGTCCTCACTGTGTCCCCCGCTGTGTCCCGCTGTGTCCCCGCTGTGTCGCAAGCTGTGTCCCTCTGTTTCCCGCTGTGTACCCCGCTGTGTCCCGCTATGTTCAAGCAGTGTCCCCGCTGTGTCCCGCTGTGTCCCGCTGTGTCCTCGCTGTGTCCCCCGCTGTGTCCCGTTGTGTCCCCAACTGTGTACCCTGCTGTGTCCCGCTGTGCCCCGCTGTATCCACGCTGTGTCCCGCTGGGTCGCGCTGTGTCCTCGCTGTTTTCCCCGCTGTGTCCCGCTGTGTACCCCTCTGTGTCCCCTGCTGTGTCCCGCTGTTTCACGCTGTGTACTGCTGTGTCCCCCTGTGAGTCCCGCTTTGTCCCGCTTTGTCCTCGCTGTGTAACCTGCTGTGTCCCTTCTGTGTCCCCCGCTGTATCCACGCTGTGTCCCGTTGTGTCCTCGCTGTGTTCCCCGCTGTGTCCCGCTGTGTCCCCCGCTGTGTCCCCCGCTCTGTCCTCGCTGTGTCCTCCGATGTGTCCCAATGTGTCCTCGCTGTGTCCCCCGCTGTGTCCCGCTCTGTCGCCGCTGTGTCCCAAGCTGTGTCCTGCTGTGTCCCGCTGTGTACCCCGAGGTTTCCCGCTATATTCCTACAGTGTCCCCGCTGTGCCACGCTGTATCCCCCCTGTATCCCCCACTGTGTCGCGCTGTGTCCCACTGTGTCCCCCGATGTGTCCCCTGCTGTGTCCCGCTGTGTCCAACGCTCTGTTCTGCTGTGTCCCGCTGTGTCCCCCGCTGTGTAACGCTGTGTCCCCGCAGGCTCACCACTGTTTCCTGCTG
>NW_012307355.1:0-2646 GCF_000151885.1 Dipodomys ordii | reverse complement strand
CATCAAGGGACAAGCGTGAGACACAGCGGGGGACAGAGAGGGAGACAGCAGGGGACACAGCGAGGAAACAGCGGGACACAGCGTTGACACAGCGGGGACTCAGCAGGGGACACAGCGGGACACAGCGGGGGACACAGCAGGACACAGCGGGGTACACTGCAGGACACAGTGTGGGACAGAGCGTGGGACACAGCGAGACACAGCGGGGACAAAGCTGGATACAGCGTGGTACACAGAGGGACACAGCGGGGAAACAGCGTGACACAAAAGGACACAGCGCGACACAGCGGGGGACACAGCGAGGACACAGTGGCACACAGTGGGGGACACAGCAAGGACAGAGCGGGACACAGCGGGGGACACAGCAGGACATAGCGGGGGACACAGCGGGGGACACAGCGGGACACAGCGGCACACAGCGGGGGACACAGGAAGGACACAGCGGTACACAGCGGGGACACATTGGGACACAGCGGGACTCAGCGGGGGATGCAGCAGTACACAGCGGGACACAGCGGGACACAGCGGGACACAGCGGGGACACAGCAGGAACACAGCTGGGGACACAGCGGGAAACAGCGGGGGACACAGATGGGTACACAGCGGGACACAGCGAGGAAAAAAGCGAGGCCACAGAAGAACACAGCGTGGGACACAGCGAGGACACAGCGGGACACAGCGGGACACAGCGGCGACAAAGCAGTAGACACAGCGGGACACACTGGCGGACACGGCGGGACATAGCTGGGGACACAGGGCGGACACAGCGGGACCCAGTGGGACCCAGCGTCGATACAGCGTGGACACAGCGGGACACAGCGAGGGTCACAGCTGGGGACACAACGGGACACAGCGGGGGACACAGCGAGGACACAGCGGGACACAGCGGGACACTGCGGGAACATAGCGGGACACAGCGGGGTACACAGCGGGACACAGCGGGACACAGCTGGGGACATAGCGGGGACACAGCGGGACACAGCGGGGGAAACAGCAAGGACATTGCGTGACACAGCAGGGACACAGCGGGGGACAAAGCGGGAGACAGCGGGGGACACAGCGAGGACACAGCAGGACACAGCGGCCACAAAGAGGGGACTTAGCGGTGGACACAGCGGGGGACAAAGAGGGACACCACGGGACACAGTGTGACACAGTGGGACACAGCGGGACACTGCGGGGACACAGCAGGACAAAGCGGGGGACACAGCGGGACACAGCGGGCACACAGCGGGGACACAGCGGGAGACAAAGAGGGACATCACGGAACACAGCGGGACACAGCAGGAAACAGCAGTGACACTGCGGGGACACAGTGGGACACAGCGGGGGAGACAGAGGGGGACAGAGTGGGACACAGTGGGGGACACAGCTGGACACAGCAGGGGAAACAGTGTGGACACAGCGGGACACAGCGGGACACAGCGAGGACACAGCGGGACAGAGCAGGACACTGCAGGGCACAGTGGGGGACACAGCGGAACACAGCGCGGGACACAGCGAGGACAGAACGGAACACAGAGTGGGACACAGAGTGGGACACAGTGAGGACACAGCGGGACATAGCGGGACACAGCCGGGTCCCAGCAGTGGACACAGCGGGACACAGCGGGGGACACAGCGGGACACAGCGGGGGACTCATGGAGGACTCAACGGGACAAAGCGGGGACTCAGCGGCGACTCACCAAGAGACACAGCGGGGGACAAAGCGGGACACCACAGAACACAGTGGGAAACAGCGGGACACAGCGGGGAAACTGCGGGGACACAGGGGGACAAAGCGTGGAACACATAGGGACACAGCGAGGGACACAGTGGGGGACACAGCGGGACACAGCGGGACACAGCAGGGGGACACAGCGAGGAAACCACGGAACACAACGGGACACAGCGGGAAACAGAGGGGATCCTGCGGGGACACAGCGGTACACAGTGGGGGACACAGTGGGAAACAGCGGGGGACACAGCGGGACACAGTGGGGGACAAAGCCAGGACACAGCGGGACACAACGGGACACAGCAGGGGGACACAGCGAGGACACCACGGAACACAGCGGGACACAGCGGGAAACAGAGGGGAACCTGCGGGGACACAGTGGTACACAGTGGGGGACACAGTGGGAAACAGCGGGGGACACAGCGGGACACAGTGGGGGACAGAGTGTGGGACACAGCGAGATACAGCGGGGACAAAGCTGGACACAGCGGGGTACACAGAGGGACACAGCTGGGACACAGTGGGGAAACAGCGTGACACAGCAGGACACAGCGGGAAACAGCGGGGGACACAGCGAGGACACAGCGGCACACAACGGGGGACACAGCAAGGACACAGTGGGACACAGCGGGGGACACAGCAAGACATAGCGTGGGACACAGCGGGGGACACAGAGGGAAACAACGGGACTCAGCGGGGGACACAGCAGTACACAGCGGGACACAGCAGGGACACAGCAGGGACATAGCGGGGGACACAGGGATGACACAGCGGGACCCAGTGGGACCCAGCGTCGATACAGCAGGGACACAGCGGGACACAGAGGGTAAAAAAGCGAGGACACAGCGGACACAGCGGGGACACAGCCGTATACACAGCGGGCTACAGCGGGGCACACAGCGGGACACAGCCGGGGAAACAGCGAGGA
>NW_012307354.1:0-2646 GCF_000151885.1 Dipodomys ordii | reverse complement strand
TAGAAGGAGCAGAAGCAGAAGGAGGAGCAGAAGCAGAAGGAGAAGCAGAAAGAGAAGCAGGAAAAGCAGAAGAAGCAGAAGCAGGAGAAGCAGAAGCAGAAGAAACAGGAGAAGGACAAGAAGCAGAAGCAGAAGGAGAAGGAGAAGCAGAAACAGAAGGAGAAGCAGAAAGACAAGGAGGGGAAGCAGAAGAAGCAGAAGCAGGAGAACCAGAAGCATAAGAATCCGAAGAAGCAGAAGCAGAACCTGAAGCAGAAGGAGAAGCAAGAGAAGCAGAAGAAGCAGAATCTGGAGAAGCAGAATGAGAATCTGAAGGAGAAGCAGAAGCAGAAAGAGAATCAAAAGGAGAAGGAGAAGCGGAAGAAACAGAAGAAGCAGAAGCAGTAGCAGTTGCAGCAGATGCAGAAGGAGAAGCAAAAGTAAAAGCAGAAGAACGAGAAGAAGGAGAAACAGAAGGAGAAGCAGAAGGAGAAGCAGAAGAAGCAGAAGGAGAAGCAGAAGGAGAAACACAAGCAGAAGAAGCAGCAGAAGGAGAAGCAGAAGCAGAAGAAGATGCAGAAGGAGAAGCAGAAGAAGCAGTAGTAGAAGGAGAAGGAGAAGTAGGAGAAGGAGAAGGAAGAGCCACAGAAGCAATAGGAGAAGCAGAAGGAGAAGCAGAAGCAGAATGAGAAGCAGAAAGAGAAGCAGTAGAAGAAAAAGTATGAAGTAGTAGATTTGATGAAGAAGTAGAAGAAGAAGATGAAGAAGAAGAAGAAGAAGAAGAAGAAGAAGAAGAAGAAGAAGAAGAAGAAGAAGAAGAAGAAGAAGAAGAAGAATTAGAAGAAGGAGAAGGAGAAGGAGAAGCAGTAGAAGCAGAAGAAGCAGAAGCAGGAGAAGCAGAAGCAGAAGAAAAAGAATAAGCATAAGAAGCAGAATCAGAGGGAGAAGCAGAAGAAGGAGAAGCAGAAGCAGAAGAAGCAGCAGAAGGAGAAGAAGAAGCAGAAGAAGATGCAGAAGGAGAAGCAGGAGAAGCAGAAGACGGAGAAGGAGAAGGCGAAAGAGAAGGATTAGGAGTAGGAGAAGCAAAAGGATAAGCAGAAGCAGAAAGAGACGCAGAAGGAGAAGCAGCACGAGAATTAGGAGAAGCAGGAGAAGCAGAAGCAGGAGAATCAGAAGAAACAGAAGACGCAGAAGCAGAATGAGAAGCAGAAGGAGAAATTGAAGCAAAAGCAGAAGCAGAAGGAGAAGCAGAAGCATAAGGAGAAGCAGAAGAAGGAGAAGGAGAAGCAGAAAGAGAATCACAACGAGAAGCAGGAGAAGCAGAAGCAGGAGAAGCAGAAGCAGAAGAAACATAGGAAGGAGAAGAAGCAGATGCAGAAGGAGAAGCAGAAACAGAAGGAAAAGCAGAAAGAGAAGCAGGAGAAGCAGAAGAAGCAGCAGCAGGAGAAGCAGAAGCAGAAGAAGCCGAAGAAGCAGAAGCAGAACCTGAAGCAGAAGGAGAAGCAGGAGAAGCAGAAGAAGCAGAATCTTGAGAAGCAGAAGGAGAAGCAGAAGCAGAAAGAGAAGCAAAAGCAGAAGGAGAAGCAGAAGACCGAGAAGGTGAAGGAGAAGGAGAAACAGAAGGAGAAGCAGAAAGAGAAGCAGAAGAAGGAGCAGGAGAAGGAAAAGCAGCAGGAGAAGCAGAAAGAGCAGCAGAAGGAGGAGCAGGAGATGCAGAAACAGGAGAAGCATAAGCAGAACAAACATGAGAAGGACAAGAAGCAGAAGCAGAAGGAGAAGCAGATACAGAAGGAGAAGCAGAAAGAGAAGGAGGGGAAGCAGAAGAAGCTGAAGCAGGAGAAGCAGAAGAATAAGAATCCGAAGAAGAAGAAGGAGAACTGAAGCAGAAGGAGAAGCAGGAGAAGCAGAAGAAGCAGAATCTGGAGAAGCAGAATGAGAAGCAGAAGGAGAAGCAGAAGCAGAAAGAGAATCAAAAGCAGAAGGAGAAGCAGAAGAAACAGAAGAAGTAGAAGCAGTAGCAGTTGTAGCAGAAGCAGAACGAGAAGCAGAAGGAAAAGAAGAAGAACAAGAAGGAGAAGGGAAACAGAAGGAGAAGCAGTAGGAGAATAAGAAGGAGAAGCAGAAGAAGGAGAAGGAGAAGCAGAAGCAGAAGAAGATGCAGAAGGAGAAGCAGAAGAAGCAGAAGCAGAAGGAGAAGCAGGAAAAGCAGAAGAAGCAGAAGCAAAAGGAGAAGCAAAAGAAGGAGAAGGAGAAGAAGAAGCAGAAGAAGAAGCATAAGGACAAGCACAAGCAGAAGGAGATGCAGAAGGAGAAGCAGGAGGAGCAGAAGAAGCAGAAGATGAAGGAGAAGCAGAAGTAGGAGAAGGAGAAGGAGGAGAAGCAGAAGCAGAAGGAGAAGCAGAAGCGGAATGAGAAGCAGAAAGAGAAGCAGGAGAAGCACAAGAAGCAGAAGCAGGAGAAGCCGAAAGAGAAGAAGCAGAAGAAGCAGAATCAGAAGCAGAAGTAGAAGCAGAAGCAGAAGGAGAAGCAGCAGAAGAAGTAGAACCAGAAATTCAGGCAGGAGAAACAGAAGAAGCAGAAGCAGAAGGAGAAGCAAAAAGAGAAGCAGTAGGAGAAGTAGAAGAAGCAGCAGAAGGAGAAGCAGCAGAAGAAGCAGAAAAACAAGCA
>NW_012307353.1:0-2646 GCF_000151885.1 Dipodomys ordii | reverse complement strand
GAGAGCAGAAGAAGGAGAAGGAGAAGCAGAAGCAGTAATTAATATGCAGAAGGAAAAGCAGAAGAAGCAGAAGCAGAAGGAGAAGCAGGAAAAGCAGAAGAAGCAGAAGCAAAAGAAGGAGAAGGAGAAGCAGAGGCAGAAGAAGAAGCATAAGGCCAAGCACAAGCAGAAGGAGATGCAGAAGGAGAAGCAGAAGAAGCAGAAGATGAAGGAGAAGCAGAAGTAGGAGAAGGAGAAGGAGGAGAAGCAGAAGCAGAAGGAGAAGCAGAAGCGGAATGAGAAGCAGAAAGAGAAGCAGGAGAAGCACAAGAAGCAGAAGCAGGAGAAGCCGAAAGAGAAGAAGCAGAAGAAGCAGAATCAGAATCAGAAGTAGAAGCACAAGCAGAAGGAGAAGCAGCAGAAGAAGTAGAATTAGAAATTCAGGCAGGAGAAACAGAAGAAGCAGAAGCAGAAGCAGAAGGCGAAGAAAAAAAGAGAAGGAGAAGGAGAAGGAGAAGAAGCAGCAGAAGGAGAAGCAGCAGAAGAAGCAGAAAAACAAGCAGGAGAAGCAGAAGCACAAAGAGAAGTAGAAGCAGAAGACGCAGAAGCAGAATGAGAAGCAGAAGGAGAAATTGAAGCAGAAGGAGAAGCAGAAGAAGGAGAAGGAGAAGTAGAAGCAGAAAGAGAAGTAGAACGAGAAGCAGGAGTAGCAGAAGCAAGAGAAGCAGAAGTAACAGAAGACGCAGAAGCAGAATGAGAAGCAGAAGGAGAAATTGAAGCAGAAGGAGAAGCAGAAGAAGGAGAAGGAGAAGTAGAAGCAGAAAGAGAAGCAGAACGAGAAGCAGGAGAAGCAGAAGCAGGAGAAGCAGAAACAGAAGAAACAGAAGAAGGAGAAGAAGCAGAAGCAGAAGGAGAAGCAGAAACAGAAGGAAAAGCAGAAAGAGAAGCAGAAGAAGCAGCAGCAGGAGAAGCAGAAGCAGAAAAAGTCGAAGAAGCAGAAGCAGAACCTGAAGCAGAAGGAGAAGCAGAAGAAGCAGAATCTGGAGAAGCAGAAGGAGAAGCAGAAGCAGAAAGAGAAGCATAAGCAGGAGAAGCAGAAGGAGAAGCAGAAGAAACAGAAGAAGCAGAGGCAGTAGCAGAAGAAGCAGAAGATGCAGAAGCAGAAGGAAAAGCAGAAGAACGAGAAGGAGAAGGAGAAACAGAATGAGAAGCAGAAAGAGAAGCAGAAGAAGGAGCAGGAGAAGGAAAAGCAGCAGGTGAAGCAGAAAGAGAAGCAGAAGGAGAAGCAGGAGATGCAGAAACAGGAGAAGCAGAAGCAGAAGAAACAGGAGAAGGACAAGAAGCAGAAGCAGAAGGAGAAGCAGAAACAGAAGGAGAAGCAGAAAGAGAAGGAGGGGAAGCAGAAGAAGCAGAAGCAGACGGAGAAACAGAAGAAGGAGAAGGAGAAGCCAGAGCAGAAGAAGAAGCAGAAGGAAAAGCACAAGCAGAAGGAGATGCAGAAGGAGAAGCAGGAAATGCAGAAGACACAGAAGCAGAAGGAGAAGAAGAAGGAGAAGAATCAGAATCAGAAGAAGCAGAAGCAGAAATAGAAAGAGAAGCCGACGAAGAGAAGCAGAACGAGAAGCAGGAGAAGCAGAAGAAGCACAAGCAGGAGAAGCAGAAGGAGAAAAAACAGGAGAAGGACAAGAAGCAGAAAGAGAAGCAGTAGAAGCAGAAGAGGCAGGAAAAGCAGAAGCAGAAGAAAGAGAAGAAGAAGAAGACGAAGAAGAAGAAGCAGCAGCATAAGGAGAAGCATAAGGAGAAGTATAAGGAGAAGCAGTAGAAGGAGAAGAAGGAGAAGCTGAAGCAGAAGAAAAAGAATAAGCAAAAGAAGCAGAAGCAGTGAGAGAAGCAGAAGAAGGAGAAGGAGAAGGAGCAGCAGAAGGAGAAGCAGAAGCAGAAAGAGAAGCAGAAACAGAAGGAGAACAAGAAGGAGAAGCAGGAGAATCAGAAGAAGCAGAAAGAGAAGGAGAAGGAGAAGCAGAAGTAGAATCCGAAGAAACAGAAGAAGAAGAAGCAGAAGAAACAGAAGCAAAAGAAACAGAAGAAGGAGAAGAGCAGAAGCAGAAGCAGAATGAGAAGCAGAAGCAGAAGGAGAAGCAGAAAGAGAAGCAGGAGAACCAGAAGAAGCAGGAGAAGCAGAAGCAGAAGAAACAGGAGAAGCCGAAGAAGCAGAAGCAGAATCTGAAGCAGAAGGAGAAACAGAAGAAGCACAATCTGAAGCAGAAGCAGAAGAAACAGAAATAGTAGAATAAGCAGAAGCAGAAGCACCAGGACAAGCAGAAGAACAAGAAGGAGAAGGCGAAAGAGAAGGATTAGGAGTAGGAGAAGCAAAAGGATAAGCAGAAGCAGAAAGAGACTCAGAAGGAGAAGCAGCACGAGAAGTAGGAGAAGCAGGAGAAGCAGAAGCAAGAGAAGCAGAAGAAACAGAAGACGCAGAAGCAGAATGAGAAGCAGAAGGAGAAATTGAAGCAGAAGGAGAAGCAGAAGCAGAAGAAGGAGAAGGAGAAGCAGAAAGAGAAGCAGAAAGAGAAGCAGAAAGAGAAGCACAACGAGAAGCAGGAGAAGCAGAAGCAGGAGAAGCAGAAGCAGAAGAAACATAAGAAGGAGAAGAAGCAGAAGCAGAAG
>NW_012307352.1:0-2646 GCF_000151885.1 Dipodomys ordii | reverse complement strand
AAGCAAAAGAAGCAGAAGCAGAAGCAGTGGGAGAAGCAGAAGAAGGAAAAGGAGAAGGAGAAGCAGAAGGAGAAGCAGAAGCAGAAAGAGAATCAGAAACAGAAGGAGAACAAGAAGGAGAAGCAGGAGAAGCAGAAGTAGAAGCAGAAAGAGGAGAAGAACGAGAAGCAGAAGTAGAATCAGAAGAAACAGAAAAGGAAGAAGCAGAAGAAACAGAAGCATAAGAAACAGAAGAAGTAGAAGAGCAGAAGCAGAAGCAGAAAGAGAAGCAGTAGCAGAAGGAGAAGCAAAAGAGAAGCAGGAGAAGCAGAAGAAGCAGGAGAAGCAGAAGCAGAAGAACAGGAGAAGCCGAATAAGCAGAAGCAGAATCTGAAGCAGGAGAAACAGAAGAAGCACAATCTGAAGCAGAAGCAGAACAAACAGAAATAGTAGAATAAGCAGAAGGAGAAGCAGAAGGAGAAGCAGAAGAAGAAGACGTCGAAGGCGAAAGAGAATGATTAGGAGTAGGAGAAGAAAAAGGATAAGCAAAAGCAGAAAGAGACGCAGAAGGAGAAGCATCAAGAGAAGTAGGAGAAGCTGGAGAAGCAGAAGCAGAAGAAACAGAAGACGCAGAAGCAGATTGAGAAGCAGAAGGAGAAATTGAAGCGGAAGCAGAATCAGAAGGAGAAGAAGAAGCAGAAGGAGAAGCAGAAGAAGGAGAAAGAGAAGCAGAAAGAGAAGCAGAAAGGGAAGCAGAACGAGAAGCAGGAGAAGCAGAAGCAGGAGAAGCAGAAGAAGGAGAAGAAGCAGAAGGAGAAGCAGAAACAGAAGGAAAACAGAAAGAGAAGCAGGAGAATCAGAAGAAGCAGGAAAACAGAAACAAAAGAAAGAGAAGAATAAGGAGAAGAAGAAGAAGAAGCAGCATAAGGAGAAGCATAAGGAGAAGCAGTAGAAGCAGAAGAAGCAGAACCAGGTGAAGCAGAAGAGGAGAAAAAGCATAAGCAAAAGAAGCAGAAACAGAAGCAGTGGGAGAGGCAGAAAAAGGAGAAGGAGAAGGAGCAGTAGAAGGAGAATCAGAAGCAGAAAGAGAAGCAGAAACAGAAGGAGAACAAGAAAGAGAAGGAGGAAAATCAGAAGAAGCAGAAGTAGAAGCAGAAAGAGAAGGAGAAGAAGGAGAAGCAGAAGTAGAAACAGAAGAAGAAGAAGCAGAAGAATCAGAAGCAAAAGAAACAGAAGAAGGAGAAGAGCAGAAGCAGAAGGAGAAGCAGAAGCAGAAGGAGAAGGAGAAAGAGAAGCAGGAGAAGCATAAGAAGCAGAAGCAGAAGCAGTGGGAGAAGGAGAAGAAGGAAAAGGAGAAGGAGCAGCAGAAGGAGAAGCAGAAGCAGAAAGAGAAGCAGAAAAAGAAGGAGAACAATAAGGAGAAGCAAGAGAATCAGAAGCAGAAGTAGAAGCAGAAAGAGGAGAAGTGGAATCAGAAGAAACAGAAGAAGAAGAAGCAGAAGACACAGAAGCATAAGAAACAGAAGAAAAAGAAGAGCAGAAGCAGAAGCAGAAGGAGAAGCAGAAGCAGAAGGAGAAGCAGAAGAAGGAGAAGGAGAAGGAGAAGCAGAACGAGAAGCAAGAGAAGCAGAAGCAGGAGAAGCAGAAACAGAAGAAACAGAAGAAGGAGAAGAAGCAGAAGCAGAAGAAGCAGAATCTGGAGAAGCAGGAGGAGAAGCAGAAGCAGAAGAAGATGCAGAAGGAGAAGCAGAAGAAGCAGAAGATGAAGGAGAAGCAGAAGTAGGAGAAGGAGAAGGAGGAGAAGCAGAAGCAGAAGGAGAAGCTAAGCGGAATGAGAAGCAGAAAGAGAAGCAGGAGAAGCACAAAAGCAGAAGCAGGAGAGGCCGAAAGAGAAGAAGCAGAATCAGAATCAGAAGTAGAAGCAGAAGGAGAAGGAGAAGCAGCAGAAGAAGTAGAATCAGAAATTCAGGCAAGAGAAACAGAAGAAGCAGAAGCAGAAGCAGAAGGCGAAGCAAAAAGAGAAGGAGAAGGAAAAGTAGAAGAAGCAGCAGAAGGAGAAGCAGCAGAAGAAACAGAAAAACAAGCAGGAGAAGCAGAAGCACAAAGAGAATAGAAGCAGAAGAAGGAGAAGCAGAAGAAGCAGAAGAAGCATAAGAAGCAGAAGCAGGAGAAGCAGAAGCAGAAGATAAAGAAGAAGCATAAGAAGCAGAAGCAGAGGGAGAAACAGAAGAAAGAGAAAGAGCAGCAGAAGGTGAAGCAGAAGGAGATGCAGAAGCAGAAAGAGAAGCAGAAACAGAAGGAGAAGAAGAAGGAAAAGTTGGAGAATCAGAAGAAGCAGAAGCAAAAGCAGAAAGAGAAGGAGAAGAAGGAGAAGGAGAAGCAGAAGGAGAAGGACAAGCAGGAGAAGCAGAAGAAGCAGAAGCGGGAGAAGCAGAATAAGAAGAAACAGAAGAAAGAGAAGGAGCAGAAGGAGAAGCAGAAGCAGAAGGAGAAGCAGAAAGAGAAGCAGAAGAAGCAGAAAAAGCAGTAGCAGGAGAAGCAGAAGCAGAATGAGAAGCGGGAAAAGCAGAAGAAGCAGAAGCAGGAGAAGCAGAAGCAGAAGAAACAGGAGAAGGACAAGAAGCAGAAGCAGAAGGAGAAGCAGAAACAGAAGGAGAAGGAGGAAGA
>NW_012307351.1:0-2646 GCF_000151885.1 Dipodomys ordii | reverse complement strand
CCATAAGGAGAAGCAGTAGATGCAGGAGAAGCAGAAGAAATAGATAAGCAAAGAGTAGAAACAGAAAGAGAGTAGAGAAGGAGAACAGAAGTAGATCAGAGAAACAGAGAGAGATGATGAAGAGAAGATGAGAAGAAGAGAAGAAACAGAAGCAAAAGAAACAGAAGAAGGAGAAGAGCAGAAGCAGAAGCAGAAGGAGAAGCAGAAGCAGAAGGAGAAGCAGAAAGAGAAGCAGGAGAACCAGAAGAAGCAGGAGAAGCAGAAGCAGAAGAAACAGGAGAAGCCGAAGAAGCAGAAGCAGAATCTGAAGCAGAAGGAGAAACAGAAGAAGCACAATGTGAAGCAGAAGCAGAAGAAACAGAAATAGTAGAATAAGCAGAAGCACCAGGACAAGCAGAAGAACAAGAAGGAGAAGGCGAAAGAGAAGGATTAGGCGTAGGAGAAGCAAAAGGATAAGCAGAACCAGAAAGAGACGCAGAAAGAGAAGCAACACGAGAAGTAGGAATAGCAGGAGAAGAAGAAGCAGGAGAAGCAGAAGAAACAGAAGGCGCAGAGGCAGAAATAGAAGCAGAAGGAGAAATTGAAGCAGAAGCAGAAGCAGAAGGAGAAGCAGAAGCAGAAGAAGAAGCAGAAGAAGGAGAAGGACAAGGAAAAGGAGAAAGAGAAGCAGAAAGAGAAGCAGAACGAGAAGCAGGAGAAGCAGAAGCTGGAGAAGCCGAAGCAGAAGAAACAGAAGGGGAAGAAGCAGAAGCAGAAGGAGAAGCAGAAACAGAAGGAAAAGCAGAAAGAGAAGCAGGAGAAGCAGAAGAAGCAGCAGCAGGAGAAGCAGAAGCAGAAGAAGCCGAAAAAGAAAAAGCAGAACCTGAAGCAGAAGGAGAAGCAGAAGAAGCAGAATCTGGAGAAGCAGAAGGAGAAGCAGAAGCAGAAAGAGAAGCAAAAGCAGAAGGAGAAGCAGAAGAAACAGAAGAAGCAGAGGCAGTAGTAGAAGAAGCAGAAGGAGAAGCAGAAGGAAAAGCAGAAGAACTAGAAGGAGAAGGAGAAACAGGAGTAGAAGCAGAAAGAGAAGCAGAAGAAGGAGCAGTAGAAGGAAAAGCGGCAGGAGAAACAGAAAGAGCAGCAGAAGGAGAAGCAGGAAATGCAGAAACAGGAGAAGAACAAGCAGAAGAAACAGAAAAAGGACAAGAAGCAGAAGCAGAAGTAGAAGCAGAAAGAGAAGGAGGGGAAGCAGAGAAGCAGAAGCAGGAGAAGCAGAAGCATAAGAATCCGAAGAAGCAGAAGCAGAACCTGAAGCAGAAGGAGAAGCAGGAGAAGCAGAAGAAGCAGAATCTTTAGAAGCAGAATGAGAAGCAGAAAGGAGAAGCAGAAGCAGAAAGAGAATCAAAAGCAGAAGGAGAAGCAGAAGAAACAGAAGAAGTAGAAGCAGTAGCAGTTGTAGCAGAAGCAGTAGGAAAAGCAGAAGAATAAGAAGGAGAAGGAGAAACAGAAGGAGAAGCAGAAGGAGAAGCAGAAAGAGAAGCAGGTAAAGCAGAAGAAGAAGAAGCAGAAGGAGAATCAGAAGGAGAAGCAGAAGAAGGAGAAGGAGAAGCAGAAGCAGAAGAACATGCAGAAGGAGAAGCAGAAGAAGCAGAAGCAGAAGGAGAAGCAGGAAAAGCAGAAGAAGCAGAAGCAAAAGGAGAAGCAAAAGAAGGAGAAGGAGAAGGTGAAGCAGAAGCAGAAGAAGAAGCATAAGGACAAGCACAAGCAGAAGGATATGCAGAAGGAGAAGCAGGAGAAGCAGAAGAAGCAGAAGCTGAAGGAGAAGCAGAAGTAGGAGAAGGAGGATAAGCAGAAGCAGAAGGAGAAGCAGAAGAGGAATGAGAAGCAGAAAAAGAAGCAGGAGAAGCACAAGAAGCAGAAGCAGGAGAAGTCGAAAGAGTAGAAGCAGAAGAAGCAGAAACAGAAGCAGAAGGAGAAGCAGAAGCAGAAGGAGAAGCAGCAGAAGAAGTAGAACCAGAAATTCAGGCAGGAGAAAAAGAAGAAGCAGAAGCAGAAGGAGAAGCAAAAAGAGAAGCAGAAGAAGAAGTAGAAGAAGCAGCAGAAGGAGAAGCAGCTGAAGAAGCAGAAAAACAAGCAGGAGAAGCAGAAGCAGAAAGAGAATTAGAAGCAGAAGAAGCAGAAGCAGAAGTAGAAGCAGTAGAAGCATATGAAGCAGAAGCAGAAGCAGAAGCAGAAGCAGAAGAAGAAGAAGAAGAAGAAGAAGAAGAAGAAGAAGAAGAAGAAGAAGAAGAAGAAGAAGAAGAAGAAGAAGAAGAAGAAGAAGAAGAAGAAGAAGAAGAAGAAGCATAAGGAGAAGCAGAAGAAGCAGAAGCAGGAGAAGCAGAAGCAGGAGAAGCAGAAGATAAAGAATAAGCAAAAGAAGCAGAAGCAGAAGCAGTGGGGGAAGCAGAAGAAGGAGAAGGAGAAGGAGCAGCAGAAGGTGAAGCAGAAGCAGAAAGAGAATCAGAAACAGAAGGAGAACAAGAAGGAGAAGCAGGAGAATCAGAAGAAGCAGAAGTAGAAGCAGAAAGAGAAGGAGAAGAAGGAGAAGCAGAAGTAGAATCAGAAGAAACAGAAGAAGAAGAAGCAGAAGAAACAGAAGCAAAAGAAACAGAAGAAGGAGAAGAGCAG
>NW_012307350.1:0-2647 GCF_000151885.1 Dipodomys ordii | reverse complement strand
TCCTGTTTCTGCATCTCCTGCTTCTCCTTCTGCTGCTCTTTCTGCTTCTCCTGCTGCTTTTCCTTCTCCTGCCCCTTCTTCTGCTTCTCTTTCTGCTTCTCCTGTTTCTCCTTCTCCTTCTCCTTCTCGTTCTTCTGCTTTTCCTTCTGCTTCTCCTTCTGCTTCTGCATCTTCTGCTTCTTCTGCTACTGCCTCTGCTTCTTCTGTTTCTTTCCTTCTCCTTCTGCTCTCCTTCTGCTTTTGCTTCTCTTTGTGCTTCTGCTTCTCCTTCTGCTTCTCCAGATTCTGCTTTTTCTGCTTCTCCTGCTTCTCCTTCTGCTTCAGGTTCTGCTTCTGCTTCTTCGGCTTCTTCTGCTTCTGCTTCTCCTGCTGCTGCTTCTTCTGTTTCTCCTGCTTCTCTTTCTTTTTCCTTCTGTTTCTGCTTCTCCTTCTGCTTCTGCTTCTTCTCCTCTTCTGTTTTTTCTGTTTCTGCTTCTCCTGCTTCTGCTTCTCCTGCTTCTCGTTCTGCTTCTTTTTCTGCTTCTCCTTCTCATTCTCCTTCTTCTGCTTCTCCTTCTGCTTTTGCTTCTCCTTCTGCTTCTGCTTCAATTTCTCCTTCTGCTTCTCCTTTTGCTTCTGCTTCTCCTTCTGCTTCTGCTTCAATTTCTCCTTCTACTTCTCATTCTGTTTCTGCGTCTTCTGTTTCTTCTGCTTCTCCTGCTTCTGGTTCTCCTGCTTTTCCTACTACTCGTGCTGCTTCTCCTTCTGTCTCTTTCTGCTTCTGCTTATCCTTCTGCTTCTGCTTATCCTTTTGCTTCTCCTACTCCTAATCCTTCTCTTTCGCTTTCTCCGTCTTCTTCTTCTGCTTCTCCTGCTGCTTCTGCTTCTGCTTATTCTCCTATTTCTGTTTCTTCTGCTTCTGCTTCAGATTGTGCTTCTTCTGTTTCTCCTTCTGCTTCAGATTCTGCTTCTGCTTCTTTGGCTTCTCCTGTTTCTTCTACTTCTGCTTCTCCTGCTTCTTCTGCTTCTCCTGCTTCTCTTTCTGCTTCTCCTCCGCCTCTGCTTCTCCTTCTGATTCTGCTTCTCATTCTGCTTCTCCAGATTCTGCTTCTTCTGCTTCTCCTGCTTCTCCTTCTGCTTCAGGTTCTGCTTCTGCTTCTTCGGAATCTTATGCTTCTGCTTCTCCTGCTTCTGCTTCTTCTGCTTCCCCTCCTTCTCTTTCTGCTTCTCCTTCTGTTTCTGCTTCTCCTTCTGATTCTGCTTCTTCTACTTCTTCTGTTTCTTCTGCTTCTGCTTCTCCTGCTTCTCCTTCTCCTGCTTCTCGTTCTGATTCTCTTTCTGCTTCTCCTTCTCCTTCTCCTTCTTCTGCTTCTCCTTCTGCTTCTACGTCTCCTACTGCTTCTGATTCTGATTCTGCTTCTTCGGCTTCTCCTGTTTCTTCTGCTTCTGCTTCTCCTGCTTCTCTTTCTGCTTCTCCTTCGCTTCTGCTTCTGCTTCTGCTCTTCTCCTTCTTCTGTTTCTTTTGCTTCTGTTTCTTCTGCTTCTTATTCTTCTGTTTCTTTTGATTCTACTTCTGCTTCTCCTTCTTCTCCTCTTTCTGCTTCTACTTCTGCTTCTTCTGATTCTCCTGCTTCTCCTTCTTGTTCTCCTTCTGTTTCTGCTTCTCTTTCTGCTTCTGCTTCTCCTTCTGCTGCTCCTTCTCCTTCTCCTTCTTCTGCTTCTCGCACTGCTTCTGCTTCTTTTGCTTATTCTTTTTCTTATGCTTCTGCTTCTCCTGCTTTTGCTTCTACCGCTTCTTCTTATGCTTCTCCTTATGCTTCTCCTTATGCTGCTGCTTCTTTTCTTCTTCCTCTTCTTCTTCTTTTTCGTCTTCTTCTTCTTCCTTTCTTTCTTCTGCTTCTGCTTTTCCTGCTTCTTCTGCTTCTACTGTTTCTCTTTCTGCTTCTCATTCTGCTTCTGCTTCTCCTATTGCTTCTGCTGCACTTCCTTCTCCTTCTCCTTCTCCTACTTCTGCTTCTCCTTCTGCTTCTGTTCTTCTGCTTCTCCTGCTTCTCGTTCTGCATCTTTTTCTGCTTCTGCTTCTCCTTCTGCTGCTTCTTCTTCTTCTGCTACTCCTTCTTCTGATTCTCCTTCTGATTCTCCTTCAACTTCTCTTTCTGCTGTTCCTTCTCCTTCTTCTGCTTCTCCCTCTGATTCTTCTTCTTATGCTTATTCTTTTTCTACTGCTTCTGCTTCTCCTGCTTCTGCTTCTTCTGCTTCTCCTGCTTCTGCTTCTTCTGCTTCTACTTCTTCTCCTTATGCTTCTCCTTCTCCTTCTTCTTCTTCTTCTTCTTCTTCTTCTTCTTCTTCTTCTTCTTCTTCTTCTTCTTCTTCGTCTTCTTCTTCTTCTTCTTCTTCTTCTTCTTCTTCTTCTTCTTCTTCTTCTTCTTCTTCTTCTTCTTCTTCTTCTTCTTCTTCTTCTTCTTCTTCTCTTTCTTCCGCTTCTTTTTTCCTGCTTCTTCTGCTTCTACTGCTTCTCTTTCTGCTTCTCATTCTGCTTCTGCTTCTCCTTCTGCTTCTCCTATTGCTTCTGCGGCTCTTCCTTCTCCTTCTCCTACTTCTCCTTCTCCTTCTGCTTCTGCTTCTTCTGACATTCTCCTCCTGCTTCTCCTTCTTCTTCAGGTTCTGC
>NW_012307349.1:0-2647 GCF_000151885.1 Dipodomys ordii | reverse complement strand
GGCTGTGTCCCTGCTTTGTCCCACTGTGTCCCCGCAGTGTCACCGCTGTGTCCCGCTGTGTCACACTGTGTCCCATGGTGTCCTGCTTTGTCCCCATCTGTGTCCCCCGCTGAGTCCCCTCGGTGTCCTGCTGTATCCTCGCTGTGTGCCCCGCTGTCTCCCACTTTGTCCCACGCTGTGTCCCACTGTGTCCTCGCTGTGTCCCCCGCTGTTTCCTGCTATGTCCCCGCTGTGTCCCAAGCTGTGTCCTGCTGTGTCCCGCTGTGTACCCAGCTGTGTCCTGCTATGTTCCCGCAGTGTCCCCGCTGTGTCCCCGCTGTGTCCTGCTGTGTCCTCGCTGTGTCCCCTGCTGTGTCCCGCCGTGTCCTCGCTGGGTCCCCCGCTGTGTCCCGCTGTGTCCCGCTCTGTCCCTGCTGTGTCCCGCTGTGTCCCGCTGTGTCCCCCACTGTGTGCCTGCTGTCTCCCCGCTGTGTCACACTGTGTCCTGCTGTGTACTGCTGTGTCTCCCGCTGAGTTCCTCTGTGTCCCCGCTGTGTCCCAATGTGTCCTCGCCGTGTCATGCTCTGTCCTGCTCTGTCCCCGCTGTGTCCCGCTATGTTCCCGCAGTGTCCCCGCTATGTCCCGCTGTGTCCCGCTGTGTCCTCGCTGTGTCCCCAGCTGTGTACCCCACTGTGTCCCGCTGTGTCCCTGCTGTATCGACGCTGGGTCCCGCTGGGTCCCGCTCTGTCCTCCCTTTGTCCCCCGCTGTGTCCCGCTGTGTCCGACACTGTGTCCCGCTGTGTCTACTGCTGTGTCCCCGCTGTGTCCTGCTGTGTCCAACTGGGTTTCTGCTGTATCCACGCTGGGTCCCGCTGGGTCCTGCTCTGTCATCCCTGTGTCCCCCGCTGTGTCCCGCTGTGTCCCCCGCTGTGTCTCTGCTGTGTCCCCGCTGTGTCCCGCTTTGTCCCGCAGTGTACTGTTGTGTCCCCCGCTGAATCCCGCTGTGTCCCAATGTGTACTCGCTCTGTCTCCCGCTGTGTCCCGCTGTGTCCTCCCTGTGTCCCCCGCTGTGTCTCGCTGTGTCCCGCTGTGTCCCCGCTGTGTGCCCGCTGTGTCCCGCTGTGTACCCCGCTGTGTCCAGCTGTGTCACCGCTTTGTCTCGCTGTGGCCACTCTCTGTCTCCGCTGTCCCCCGCTGTGTCCCCCGCTGTGGCCCGCTGTGTCCCGCTGTGTCCCCCGCTTTGTCCTGCTGTGTCCCGCAGTGTTCCCGCTGTGTCCCGCTGTGTCACACTGTGTCCCGTGGTGTCCCACTTTGTCCCCCGCTGTGTCCCCTGCTGAGTCCCCTCTGTGTCGCCGCTGTGTCCCCCTGTGTCCTCGCTGTGTCCCCCGCTGTCTCCCGCTTTGACTCCCGCTGTGTTCCGCTGTGTCCCGCTGTGTCCCCGCTGTGTCCCCAGCTTTGTCCCGCTGTGTCCCGCTGTGTACCCCGCTGTGTGCTGCTATGTTCCCGCAGTGTCCCCGCTGTGTCCCGCTGTGTCCCGCTGTGTCCTCGCTGTGTCCCCAGCTGTGTACCCCACTTTGTCCCGCTGTGTCCCTGCTGTATCGACGCTGGGTCCCGCTGGGTCCCGCTGTGTCCTCCCTTTGTCCCCCGCTGTGTCCCACAGTGTCCGGCACTGTGTCCCGCTGTGTCTACTGCTGTGTCCCCGCTGTGTCCCGCTGTGTCCAGCTGGGTTCCTGCTGTATCCACGCTGGGTCCCGCTGGGTCCTGCTCTGTCATCCCTGTGTCCCCCGCTGTGTCCCGCTGTGTCCCCCGCTGTGTCACTGCTGTGTCCCCGCTGTGTCCCGCTTTGTCCCGCTGTGTACTGCTGTGTCCCCCGCTGAATCCCGCTGTGTCCCAAATGTGTCCCAATGTGTCCTCGCTCTGTCCCCCGCTGTGTCCCACTGTGTCCTCCCTGTGTCCCCCGCTGTGTCCCGCTGTGTCCCGCTGTGTCCCCCGCTGTGTTCCCCGCTATGTCCCGCTGTGTCCCCCGCTGTGTCCCATTGTGTCCTTGCTGTGTCCCATGCTGTGTGCCGCTGTGTCCTCGATGTGTCCCCCGCTGTGTCCCGCTGTGTCCCAATGGTGTCAACGCTGTTTTCCCCGCTCTGTCCCCCACTGTGTCCCGCTGTGTCCTCACTGTGTACCCCGCTGTGTCCCGCTGTGTCCCCCGCTGTGTTCCCCGCTATGTCCCGCTGTGTCCCCTGCTGTGTCCCACTGTGTCCTTGCTGTGTCCCATGCTGTGTGCTCCTGTGTCCTCGATGTGTCCCCCGCTGTGTCCCGCTGTGTCCTGCTGTGTCACGCTGTTTCCCCGCTGCGTCCCCGCTGTGTCCCTCTGTGTACCCCGCTGTGTCCAGCTTTGTCCCCGCTGTGTCTCGCTGTGTCCCACGCTCTGTCCCCCACTGTGTCCCGCTCTGTCCCCCTCTGTGTCCCGCTGTGTCCCCCGCTGTGTCCCACTGTGTCCCCGCAGTGTCACTGCTGTTTCCTGCTGTGTCCCGCTGTGTTCCGTGGTGTCCCTCTTTGTCTCCCGCTGTGTCCCCCGCTGAGACCCCGCTGTGTCAACGCTGTGTCCCCCTGTGTCCTGGAATGTGTCCCCCGCTGTCTCCAGTTCTGTACCCCGCTGTGTCTCACGCTTTGT
>NW_012307348.1:0-2647 GCF_000151885.1 Dipodomys ordii | reverse complement strand
AAGAAGTATTCTTGTTGCAGCAGTAGGAGAAGCAGAAGGAAAAGCAGAAGAACGAGAAAGAGAAGGAAAAACAGAAGGAGAAGCAGAAAGAGAATCAGAAGGAGAAGCAGAAGAAGCAGAAGGAGAAGCAGAAGCAGAAGAAGAAACATAAGGACAAGCACAAGCAGAAGGAGATGCAGAAGGAGAAGCAGGAGAAGCAGAAGAAGCAGAAGCAGAAGAAGAAGTAGAAGCAGGAGAAGGAGAAAGAAGAGCAGCAGAAGCAATAGGAGAAGCAGAAAGAGAAGCAGAAGCAGAATGAGAAGCAGAAAGAGAAGCAGTAGAAGCAGAAGAAGCAGGAAAAGCAGAAGCAGAAGAAAGAGAAGAAGAAGAAGAAGAAGAAGAAGAAGAAGAAGAAGAAGAAGAAGAAGAAGAAGAAGAAGAAGAAGAAGAAGAAGAAGAAGAAGAAGAAGAAGAAGAAGAAGAAGAAGAAGAGGAAGAAGAAGAAGAAGAAGAAGAAGAAGAAGAAGAAGAAGAAGAAGAAGAAGAAGAAGAATCATAAGGAGAAGCATAAGGAGAAGCATAAGGATATGCATAAGGAGGAGCAGAGAAGCAGAAGAAGCAGAAGCAGGAGAAGCAGAAGCAGAAGAAAAGGAATAAGCATAAGAAGCAGAATCAGAGGAAGAAGAAGTAGGAGCAGCAGAAGGAGAAGCAGAAGGAGAATCTGAAGGAGAAGCAGAAGAAGGAGAAGCAGAAGCAGAAGAAGTAGCAGAAGGAGAAGCAGAAGAAGATGCAGAAAGAGAAGCAGGAGAAGCAGAAGAAGCAGAAGCAGAAGGAGAAGCAGAAGTAGGAGAAGAAGAAGGAGAAGGAAGGGCAGCAGAAGCAATAGGAGAAGCAAATGGAGAAGCAGAAGCAGAATGAGAAGCAGAAAGAGAAGCATTAGAAGCAGAAGAAGCAGGAAAAGCAGAAGCAGAAGAATGAGAAGAAGAAGAAGCAGAAGAAGAAGAAGAAGAAGAAGAACAAGAAGATGAAGACGATGATGATGACGATGATGAAGATGATGATGATGATGATGACGATGATGATGAAGAAGCATGAGGAGAAGCATTAGAAGCAGATGAAGCAGAAGCAGGAGAAGCAGAAGCAGAAGAAAAAGAATAAGCAAAAGAAGCAGAAGCAGAAGCAGTGGGAGAAGCATAAGAAGGAGAAGGAGTAGCAGAAGGAGAAGTTGAAGCAGAAAAGAAGCAGAAATAGAAGGAGAAGAAGAATGAGAAACAGGAGAATCAGTAGAAGTAGAAGTAGAAGCAGAAAAAGGAGAAGAAGGAGAAGCAGAAATAGAATCAGAAGAAACAGAAGAAGAAGTAGCAAAAGAAATAGAAGAAGGAGAAGAGCAGAAGAAGAAGCAGAAGGAGAAGCAGAAGGAGAAGGAGAAGAAGAAAGAGAAGCAGGAGAAGCAGAAGAAGCAGGAGAAGCAGAAGCAGAAGAAACAGAAGAAGCCGAAGAAGCAGAAGCAGAATCTGAAGCAGGAGAAACAGAAGAAGCACAATCTGAAGCAGAAGCAGAAGAAACAGAAATAGTAGAATAAGCAGAAGTAGAAGCAGCAGGAGAAGCAGAAGAAGAAGACAGAGAAGGCGAAAGAGAAGGATTAGGAGTAGGAGAAGCAAAAGGATAAGCAGAAGCAGAAAGAGACGCAGAAGGAGAAGCAGCACGAGAAGTAGGAGAAGCAGGAGAAGCAGAAGCAGGAGAAGCAGAAGAAACAGAAGACGCAGAAGCAGAATGAGAAGCAGAAGGAGAAATTGAAGCAGAAGCAGAAGGAGAAGCAGAAGCAGGAGAAGCATAAGAAGGAGAAGGAGAAGCAGAAAGAGAAGCAGAACGAGAAGCAGGAGAAGCAGATGCAGGAGAAGCAGAAGCAGAAGAAACAGAAGAAGGAGAAGAAGCAGAAGCAGAAGGAGAAGCAGAAACAGAAGGAAGAGCAGAAAGAGAAGCAGGAGAAGCAGAAGAAGCAGCAGCAGGAGAAGAAGAAGCAGAAGAAGCCGAAGAAGCAGAAGCAGAACCTGAAGCAGAAGGGGAAGCAGGAGAAGCAGAAGAATCAGAATCTGGAGAAGCAGAAGGAGAAGCAGAAGCAGAAAGAGAAGGAAAAGCAAAAGGAGAAGCAGAAGAAACAGAAGAAGCAGAGGCAGTACCAGAAGAAGCAGAAGATGCAGAAGCAGAAGGAGAAGCAGAAGGAAAAGCAGAAGAACGAGAAATAGAAGGAGAAGGAGAAACAGGAGAAGCAGAAAGAGAAGCAGAAGAAGGAGCAGGAGAAGGAAAAGCAGCAGGAGAAGCAGAAAGAGCAGCAGAAGGAGAAGCAGGAGATGCAGAAACAGGAGAAGCAGAAGCAGAAGAAAAAGGAGATGGACAAGAGGCAGAAGCAGAAGGAGAAGCAGAAACAGAAAGAGAAGCAGAAGGAGAAAGAGAAGGAGGGGAAGCAGAAGAATCAGAAGCAGGAGAGGCAGTAGCTTAAGAATCCGAAGAAGCAGAGGCAGAACCTGAAGCAGAAGGAGAAGCAGGAGAAGCAGAAGAAGCAGAATCTGGAGAAGCAGAATCAGCAGAAGCAGGAGGATAAGCAAGAGCATAAGGAGAAGCAGAAGAAGGAGAAGAAGAAGCAGAAATAGAAGCACTACGAGTTGTA
>NW_012307347.1:0-2647 GCF_000151885.1 Dipodomys ordii | reverse complement strand
TCAGACAGAGCATGGGAGAAGCGAGACACAGCGGGGACAAAGCTGGACACAGCGGGGTATACAGCGGGACACAGCTGGGACACAGAGGGAAAACAGTGGGACACAGCGGGTCACAGCACGGACACAGAGGGACACAGCGGGACACAGCGGGGGACACAGAGGGACACAGCGGGGGACAGAGCGAGGACACAGCGGGACACAGCGGGGGCACAGCGGGGGTACACAAGTGGGACACAGCGGGACAGAGCTGGGACACAGCGGGACTCAGCGGGGGACACAGCAGTACACAGTGGGACACAGCGGGGGACAGAGCGAGGACACAGCGGGACACAGCGGGGGACACAGCGAGGACACAGCGGGACACAGCGGGGGACACAAGTGGGACACAGCAGGACAGAGCTGGGACACAGCGGGACACAGCGGGGGACACAGCAGTACACAGAGGGACTCAGCGGGACACAGCGGAGGACACAGTGAAACAGCATGAAACACAGCGAGGAGACAGCGGGACACAGCAGGACACAGTGGGGACACAGCAGGGACACAGCAGGGACACAGCGGGGGACACAGCGGGACACCACTGGACACAGCGGGGGACACAGCAGGACACAGCGGGGGACACAGCAGGGGACACAGCGGGACACAACGGGGAACACAGCGAGGACACTGCGGGACCCAGTGGGACACAGCGTCGATATAGCGGGGACACAGCGTTACACAGCGGGGTACACAGCTGGGGACACAAAGGGTCACAGTGGGGGACACAGCGGGACACAGCGGGACACAGTGGGACACAGCGGAGACAAAGCATGAGACACAGTGTGGGACAGAGCGGAAGACAGCGGGGAACACAGCAAGGACACAGCTTGACACAGCTGGGACACAGTGGGACACAGCGGGTCACAGCAGGGAAACAGCGGGATACAGCGGGACACAGCGGGGGACACAGCGGGACTCAGCGGGGCACACAGCGGGGGACAAAGCGGGACACCACGGAACACAGCGGTGAACTGCGGGGACACAACGGGACACAGCGGGGGACACAGCGGAACACAGTGGGGGACAGAGCGTGAGACAAAGCGAGACACAGCGGGGACAAAGCTGGACACAGCGGGGAACACAGCGGGACACAGCTGGGACACAGCGGGAACACAGTGGGACACAGCGGGTCACAGCAGGGAAACAGCGGGACACAGCAGACACAGCGGTGGACACAGCGGGACACAGCGGGGACACAGCGAGGACACAGCGGGACACAGCAGGGGAAACAGTGGGGGACAGCGGAGACAGAGAGGGGCCACAGAGGGACACAGCGGTGACACAGCTTGACACAGCGGGGACAAAGCTGGACACAGCGGGGTACACAGCGGGACACAGCGGGACACAGCGGGGAATATAGCGGGACACAGCGAGGGACACAGCGAGGACACACCGGGACACAGCGGGGGACACAGCGAGGACACAGCGGGACACAGCGGGACACAGAGGGGGACACAGCGGGACACAGCGGGGGACACAGCGAGGACACAGCGGGACACAACGGGGGACACAGCGAGGATACAGAGGGACACAGCGGGGGACACAGCGGTACACAGAGGGGACACAGCAGTGGACACAGCCGGACACATCGGGGGACACAGCGGGACAAAGCGGGGGATACAGCGGGGGACACAGCAAGACACAGTGGGAGACACAGCGGGACCTAGCGGGGGACCCAGCGAGGGACACAGCGGGGGATACAGCGAGGACACAGAGGGACACAGCGGGTGAAACAGCGGGACACAGCTGGGACACAGCAGTGGACACAGCGGGAGACAGAAGGGGACACAGCGGCACACAGCGGGGGACACAGCAGGACACAGCTGTGGACACAGCGAGGACACAGCGGGACACAGCGGGACTCAGCGTCGATACAGTGGGTACACAGCGGGACACAGCGGGGTACACAGCTGGGGACACAACGGGACACATCGGGGGACACAGCGAGGACAAAGCGAAACACAGGGTGGGACACAGCGAGGACACAGCGGGACACAGTGGGACACAGCGGGGGACACAGCGAGGACACATCGGGACACTTCTGGGGAAACAGCGAGGACACAGCGGGGGACAGGGGAGAGACAGATCGGGACACAGCGAGGACACAGCGGGAAACAGCGGGGGACACAGCGGGTCACAGCGGGGGACACATTGGGGGACACAACGGGACACAGCGGGACACAGCGGGATACACAGGGGAGACACAGCGGGACACAGCGGGGGACACAGCGAGGACACATTGGGACACAGCGGGGACACAGCGGGACTCAGCGGGGGACACAGCAGTACACAGCGGGACACAGCGGGACACAGCAGGGACACATCAGGGACACTGTGGGGGACTCATCAGGAAAAAGCTGGGGATATATAGGGGTACACAGCGGGACCCAGCGGGGAACACAGCGAGGACCCAGCGGGACCCAGCTGGACACAGCGTCGATACAGCGGGGACACAGTGGGACACAGTGGGGACACAGCAGTAGACACAGTGGCGCTTCAGCGGGAACACAGTGGAACACAGCGGGGGACACATCGAGGACAGAGCGGGACATAGCGGGGACACATCAGGGACTCAGCGTGTAACACAGTGAGGATATATCGGGACCGA
>NW_012307346.1:0-2647 GCF_000151885.1 Dipodomys ordii | reverse complement strand
TCTTCTTCTTCTTCTTCTTCTTCTTCTTCTTCTTCTTCTTCTTCTTCTTCTCCTGCTTCTTCTCTTTCTTCTGCTTCTGATTTTCCTGCTTCTGCTTTTTCTGCTTCTCTTTCTGCTTTTCCTTCTGTTTCTGCTTCTTCTCCTTCTTCTGTTTCTTCCGCTTCTGCTTCTCCTGCTTCTGCTTCTTCTGCTTCTTCTGCTTCTCCTTATGCTTCTCCTTATGCTTCTCTTTTTGCTTGTTCTTCTTCTTCTTCTTTTACTTCTTCTTCTTCTTCTTCTTCTTCTTCGTCTTCTTCTTCTGATTCTTCTTCTTCTTCTTCTTCTTCTTCTTCTTCTTCTTCTTCTTCTTCTTCTTCTTCTTCTTCTTCTTCTTCTTCTTCTTCCCTTCTCCTTCTTCTTCTCTTTCCCCTGCTTCTGCTTTTCCTGCTTCTTCTGCTTCTCCTGCTTCTCTTTCTGCTTTTCCTTCTGTTTCTGCTTCTCCTTCTGCTTCTGCTTCTTCTCCTTCTTCTGATTCTTCTGCTTCTGCTTCTCCTGCTTCTCGTTCTGCTTCTACTTCTCCTTCTTCCGCTTCTCCTTCCGCTTCTGCTTCTCCTTATGCTTCTGATTCTGCTTCAATTTCTCCTGCTTCTCATTCTGCTTCTGCGTCTTCTGTTTCTTCTGCTTCTTCTGCTTCTGCTTCTCCACCTTCTCCTACTTCTCGTGCTGCTTCTCCTTCTGCGTCTCTTTCTGCTTCTGCTTATCCTTTTGCTTCTCCTACTCCTAATCCTTCTCTTTCGCCTTCTCCTTCTCCTTCTTCTGCTTCTCCTGCTTCTTCTGCTTCTGCTTATTCTACTATTTCTGTTTCTTCTGCTTCTGCTTCAGATTGTGCTTCTTCTGTTTCTCCTGCTTCAGATTCTGCTTATTCGGCTTCTCCTGTTTCTTCTGCTTCTGCTTCTCCTGCTTCTTCTGCTTCTCTTTCTGCTTCTCCTTCTGCTTCTGCTTCTCCTTCTGCTTCTGCTCTTCTCCTTCTTCTTGTTCTTTTGCTTCTGTTTCTTCTTGTTCTTTTGCTTCTGTTTCTTCTTCTTCTTTTTCTTCTGTTTCTTCTTATTCTACTTCTGCTTCTCGTTCTTCTCCTCTTTCTGCTTCTACTTCTGCTTCTTCTGATTCTCCTGCTTCTCCTTCTTGTTCTCCTTCTATTTCTGCTTCTCCTTCTGCTTCTCCTTCTGCTGCTCCTTCTCCTTCTCCTTCTTCTCCTTCTCCCACTGCTTCTGCTTCTTTTGCTTATTCTTTTTCTTCTGCTTCTGCTTCTCCTGCTTCTGCTTCTTCTGCTTCTACTGCTTCTCCTTATGATTCTCCTTATGCTGCTTCTTCATCTTCGTCTACTTCTTCTTCTTCTCTTTCTTCTGCTTCTGCTTTTCCTGCTTCTTTTGCTTCTATTGCTTATCTTTCTGCTTCTCATTCTGATTCTGTTTCTCCTTCTGCTTCTCCTATTGCTTCTGCTGCACTTCCTTCTCCTTCTCCTTCTCCTACTTCTGCTTCTCCTTTTGCTTCTGCTTCTTCTGCTTCTCCTGCTTCTCCTTCTGCATCTTCTTCTGCTTCTGCTTCTCCTTCTGCTGCTTCTTCTGCTTCTGCTTCTCCTTCTTCTGTTTCTCCTTCTGATTCTACTTCTGCTGCTCCTTCTCCTTCTTCCTCAGATTCTGCTTCTTATGCTTATTCTTTTTCTACTGCTTCTACTTCTCCTGCTTCTCCTTCTTCTACTTCTACTGCTTCTCCTTATGCTTCTCCTTCTTCTTCTTCTTCTTCTTCTTCTTCTTCTTCTTCTTCTTCTTCTTCTTCTTCTTCTTCTTCTTCTTCTTCTTCTTCTTCTTCTTCTCTTTCTTCTGCTTCTGCTTTTCCTGCTTCTTCTGGTTCTACTGCTTCTCTTTCTGCTACTCATTCTGCTTCTCCTTCTGCTTCTGCTTCTCCTATTGCTTCTGCTGCTCTTCCTTCTCTTTCTCCTACTTCTCGTTCTCCTTCTGCTTCTCCTGCTTCTCATGCTTCTCCTTCTGCATCTCCTTCTGCTTGTGCTTGTCCTTATGCTTATTCTTCTGTTTCTGCTTCTTCTTCTGCTTCTTCTGCTTCTCCTTCTGATTCTCCTTCTGCTTCTGTTTCTGTTTCTCCTTCTTGTTCTCGTTCTTCTGCTTTTCCTTCTGCTTCTCCTTCTGCTTCTGCTGCAACTGCTACTGCTTCTTCTGTTTCTTCTGCTTCTCCTTCTGCTTTTGATTCTCTTTCCGCTTCTGCTTCTCCTTCAGCTTCTCATTCTTCTTCTCCATATTCTGCTTCTTCTGCTTCCCCTGCTTCTCCTTCTGCTTCAGGTTCTGCTTCTGCTTCTTCGGATTCTTATGCTTCTGCTTCTCCTGCTTCTGCTTCTTCTGCTTCCCCTCCTTCTCTTTCTGCTTCTCCTTCTGTTTCTGCTTCTCCTTCTGCTTCTGCTTCTTGTCCTTCTCCTGTATCTTCTGCTTCTGCTTCTCCTGTTTTTGAATCTTCTGCTTCTCCTACTTGCTGCTCTTTCTGCTTCTCCTGCTGCTTTACCTTCTCCTGCTCCTTCTTCTGCTTCTCTTTCTGTTTCTACTTCTGTTTCTCCTTCTTCTTCCCGTTCTTATGCTTTTCCATCTGCTTCTCTTTCTGG
>NW_012307345.1:0-2647 GCF_000151885.1 Dipodomys ordii | reverse complement strand
GTAGAAGCAGAAGAAGGAGAAGGAACAGCAGAAAGACAAGTAGAAGGAGAATCAGAAGGAGAATCAGAAGAAGGAGTAGCAGAAGAAGGAGAAGCAGCAGAAGGAGAAGCAGAAGCAGAAAAAGATGCAGAACGAGAAGCAGGAGAAGCAGAAGAAGCAGAAGCAGAAGGAGAAGCAGAAGTAGGAGAAGGAGAAGGAAGTGCAGCAGAAGCAATAGGAGAAGCAGAAGGAGAAGCAGAAGCAGAATGAGAAGCAGAAAGAGAAACAGTAGAAGCAGAAGAAGCAGGAAAAGCAGAAGCAGAAGAAAGAAAGGAAGAAGAAGAAGACGAAAAAGAAGGAGAAGAAGAGGAAGAAGAAGAAGAAGCAGCAGCATATGGGGAAGCATAAGGAGAAGCAGTAGAAGCAGAAGCAGGAGAAGCAGAAGCAGAAGAAAAAGAATAAGCAAAAGAAGCAGAATTAGTGGGAGAAGCAGAAGAAGGAGAAGGAGAAGGAGCAGCAGAAGGAGAAGCAGAAGCAGAAAGAGAAGCAGAAACAGAAGGAGAACAAGAAGGAGAAGAAGGAGAATCAGAAGAAGCAGAAGTAGAAGCAGAAAGAGAAGGAGAAGAAGGAGAAGCAGAAGTAGAATCAGAAGAAACAGAAGAAGAAGAAGCAGAAGAAACAGAAGCAAAGGAAACAGAAGAAGGAGAAGAGCAGAAGCAGAAGCAGAAGGAGAAGCAGAAGCAGAAGGAGAAGAAGAAAGAGAAGCAGGAGAAGCAGAAGAAGCAGGAGAAGCAGAAGCAGAAGAAACAGGAGAAGCTCGAAGAAGCAGAAGGAGAAACAGAAGAAGCACAATCTGAAGCAGAAGCAGAAGAAGCAGAAGCAGAAGAAACAGAAATAGCAGAAGCACCAGGAGAAGCAGAAGAAGAAGAAGGCGAAAGAGAAGGATTAGGAGTAGGAGAAGCAAAAGGATAAGCAGAAGCAGAAAGAGACGCAGAAGGAGAAGCAGCACGAGAAGTAGGAGAAGCAGGAGAAGCAGAAGCAGGAGAAGCAGAAGAAATAGAAGACGCAGAAGCAGAATGAGAAGCAGACGGAGAAATTGAAACAGAAGCAGAAGGAGAAGCAGAAGCAGAAGGAGAAGCAGAAGAAGGAGAAGGAGAAGCAGAAAGAGAAGCAGAACGAGAAGCAGGAGAAGCAGTAGCAGGAGAAGCAGAAGCAGAAGAAACAGAAGAAGGAGAAGGAGCTGAAGCAGAAGGAGAAGCAGAAACAGAAGGAAAAGCAGAAAGAGGAGCAGGAGAAGCAGAAGAAGCAGCAGCAGGAGAAGCAGTAGCAGAAGAAGCCGAAAAAGCAAAAGCAGAACCTGAAGCAGAAGGAGAAGCAGGAGAAGCAGAAGAAGCAGAATCTGGAGAAGCAGAAGGAGAAGCAGAAGCAGAAAGAGAAGCAAAAGCAGAAGGAGAAGCAGAAGGGGAAGCAGAAGAAACAGAAGAAGCAGAGGCAGTAGCAGAAGAAGCAGAAGATGCAGAAGCAGAAGGAGAAGCAGAAGGAAAAGCAGAAGAACGAGAAGGAGAAGGAGTAGGAGAAACAGAAGGAGAAGCAGAAAGAGAAGCAGAAGAAGGCGCAGGAGAAGGAAAAGCAGCAGGAGAAGAAGAAAGAGCAGCAGAAGGAGAAGCAGAAGCAGAAGCAGAAGTAGAAGCAGAAGGAGAATCAGAAGGAGAAGCAGAAACAGAAGGAGAAGCAGAAATAGAAGCAGAAGAAGCTGAAGAAGCAGAAGCAGAACCTGAAGCAGAAGGAGAAGCAGGAGAAGCAGAAGATGCAGAATCTGGAGAAGAAGGAGAACCAGAAGGAGAAGCAGAAGCAGAAAGAGAAGCAAAAGCAGAAGGAGAAGCAGAAAGAGAAACAGAAGAAACAGAAGAAGCAGAAACAGTAGCAGAAGAAGCAGAAGCTGAAGATGCAGAAGCAGATAGAGAAGCAGAAAGAATAGCAACGAAAAAGGAGAAACAGAAGGAGAAGGAGAAGAAGAATGAGAAGCAGAAGGAGAAGCAGGAAAAACAGAAGAAGCAGAAACAGACGGAGAAGCAGAAGAAGGAGAAGCAGAAGCAGAAGAAGAAGCAGAAGGAAAAGCACAAGCAGAAGGAGATGCAGAAGGAGTAGCAGGAGAAGCAGAAGAAGCAGAAGCAGAAGGAGAAGCAGAAGGAGAAGAAGCAGAATCAGAAGAAGCAGAAGGAGAAGTAGAAAGAGAAGCCGACGAAGAGAAGCAGAACGAGAAGCAGGAGAAGCAGAAGAAGCAGAGCGGGAGAAGCAGAAGAAGAAGAAATAGAAGGAGCAGAAGCAGAAGGAGGAGCAGAAGCAGAAAGAGAGGCAGGAAAAGCAGAAGAAGCAGAAGCAGGAGAAGCAGAAGCAGAAGAAACAGGAGAAGGACAAGAAGCAGAAGCAGAAGGAGAAGCAGAAAGAGAAGCACTAGAAGCAGAAGACGCAGGAAAAGCAGAAGCAGCAGAAAGAGAAGAAGATGATGATGATGATGATGATGATGATGATGATGATGATGATATGATGATGATGATGATGAGACGATGATGAGATGACGATGATGATGATGATGTATGTACGATGGAGGAGAAGGAGAATGAGAAGCAGTAGAAGCAGAATGATGCATGAAGCTGGAGAAGCAGAA
>NW_012307344.1:0-2647 GCF_000151885.1 Dipodomys ordii | reverse complement strand
GTGCAGGACACTGCAGGGACACATTGGGATACAGTATTGACACAGCGTAGGACAAAGCGGGAGACAGCAGAGGACACAGCGAAGACACAGCTGGACATAGCGGGGACACAGAGGGGACTCAGCAGGGGACATAGTGGGAAAAAAGCGGGACACCACGGTATACAGTAGGACACAAAAAGACACAGCGGGGGACACAGTAAGACAGAGCGGGGGACACAGCGGGGGACAGAGGGGGACACCACGAATAACAGAGCAAGGACACAGCGGGACCCAGCGTGACACAGCCTCGATACAGCGGGATTCACAGCGTTACACAGCGGGTTACACAGCTGGGGACAGAAAGGGACACAGTGGTGGACACAGCGGGACACAGCGGGACAGAGTGGGACACAGACGGGATAAAGCGTGAGACACAGCGGGGGACAGAGCGGGAGACAGCGGGGGACACAGCGAGGACACAGCGGGGGACACAGCAAGTACTCAGCGGAACACAGCGTGGGACACATTGAGGACACAGGGGGATACAGCGGGACACATCTGGACACAGCAGGAACACAGCAGTAGACACAGCGGGACACAGCAGGGAACACAGCGGGACACAGCGGGGGACACAGGGAGGACAGAGCGGGACACAGCGGGGACACAGCGGGGACTCTGCGGCGGACACAGCGGGGGACAAAAGCGGGACACCACGGGACAGCGGGGGACACAGCGGGGACAAGGGGGAGACAGAGCGTGACACAGCGAGGACACAGCGGGACACAGCGGGGGACACAGCGGGACACAGCGGGGAACACAGCGGGACAAAGCAGGGTACACAGCAGAGGACACAGCGGGACACAGCGGGGGACCCAGCGGGAAACAGCGGGTGGCCCAGCGAGGACACAGCAGGACACAGCGGGGGACACAGACAGGAAAACAGCGGGGGACACACCGGGGGACACAGCGAGACACAGCAGGGAACACAGCGAGGACACAGCGGGACCCAGCGGGACACAGCGTCGATACAGCGGGGATACAGCGTTACACAGTGTGGTACACATCTGTGGACACAAGGGGACACAGTGGGGGCACAGCAGGACACAGCGGGACACAGTGGGACAAAGCGAAGAAAAATCGTGAGATACAGTGGGGGACAGAGCGGGAGACAGCGGGGGACACAGGGAGGACACAGCAGGGCACAGCGGCACACAACAGGGACAGAGCGGGACACAGCGGGACACAGCGGGGGACACAGCGAGGACACAGCGGGACACAGCGGGGGACCCAGCGAGGACACAGCGGGACACAGCGGGGAACACAGCGAGGACACAGCGGGGGACACAGTGGGGGACACTGCGGGACACAGCTGGACACAGCGTCGATACAGCAGGGACACAGCGTTACACAGCCTGGTACACAGCTGTGGACACAAAGGGACACAGTGGGGTCACAGCGGGACACAGCGGAACACAGTGGGACACATCAGGGAAAAAGCGTGAGACACAGCGGGACACAGCGAGACACAGCGGGACACAGCGGGGACCCAGCAGTGGACACAGCGGGACACAGCGGGGGACAAAGCGGGACACCACGGAACACAGCAGGACACAGCGTGAAACAGCGGTGAACCTGCGGGGACACAGCGGGACACAGCGGCGGACACAGCGGGACCCAGCGGGACACATCGGGGGACACAGCGGGACACAGCGGGGACACAGCGGGGACACAGCGGGACACAGCAGGTCACAGCGGGGGACACAGCCGGACACAGCGGGACACAGCGGGGGACACAGCAGGGACACAGTGGGACACAGTAGGACACAGCGTGGGACAAAGAGGGAGACAGCAGAGGACACAGCGAGGACACAGCTGGACACAGCGGGGACACAGAGGGGACTCAGCAGGGGACATAGAGGGAAAAAAGCGGGACACCATGGGACACAGTATTTCACAGCGGGACACAGCGGGGACACTGCGGGACACAGCCAGGAGACACAGCGGTGGACAGCGGGGGACAGAGAATGGACACAGCGGGACACAGAGGGGACACAGCTGGACACAGAAGGGTACACAGCGGGACACAGCGGACACACAGCGGCGACAGAGCTGGACACAGAGGGACACAGAGGGGGCAGAGCGTGACACAGGTGGACACTGAGGGAGACAGAGCGAGGACACAGCCGGACACAGCAAAACAAAGCGTGACACAGTGGGGACACAGCAGGGGACACAGCGGGACACAGTGGGGGACACAGGTGGACACAGCGGGGTACACAGCAGGGACAAAGAAGGACACAGCGGGGGACACAGCGAGGACACAGCAGGACACAGCGGTGACACAGCAGGACACAGCTGGGGACACTTTGGGACAGAGCGGGACACAGAGGGACACAGCAAGGACACAGCGGAGGACAGTGGGGGACACAGCGGCACACAGCAAGGCACAACGGGGTCACAGCAGTGGACACAGCGGGACACAGCGGGGGACACAGCGGGACACAGCGGGGTACAAGCGGGACACAGCAGGGACACAGCGGGGGACACAGCGGGACACAGCGGAGACACAGCGGGGACACAGCGGGACCCAGCATGACACAGCGGGGGACACAGCGGGACACAGCAAGACACAGTGGGGGACACTGCAGGACACATTGGGACAAGGTAG
>NW_012307343.1:0-2647 GCF_000151885.1 Dipodomys ordii | reverse complement strand
TCTCTCTCTCTCTCATCATCTCTCATCATCTCATCTCATCATCTCTCTTTATCTGCTTCTTCTTTTCCAGCTTCTTCTACTTCCACTCCTTCTCTTTCTTCTTCTCATTCTGCTTCTGCTTCTCATTCTGCTTCTCCTATAGCTTCTGCGGCTCTTCCTTCTCCCTCTCCTACTTCTACTTCTCCTTCTGCTTCTGCTACTTCTGCTTCTCCTGCTTCTCCTTATGCATCTTCTTCTGCTTCTGCTTCTCCTTGTGCTGCTTCTTCTGCTTCTGTTTCTCCTTCTGTTTCTCCTTCTGCTTCTTCTGCTTCTCCTTCTGATTCTCCTTCTCCTTCTGCTTCTGTTTCTCTTTCTTCTTCTTGTTCTCCTGCTTTTCCTTCTGCTTCCACTGCTACTGCTTCTGCTTCTTCTGTTTCTTCTGCTTCTCCTTCTGCATTTGATTCTCTTTCTGCTTCTGCTTCTCCTTCAGCTTCTCATTCTGCTTCTCCAGATTCTGCTTCTTCTGCTTCTCCTTCTGCTTCAGGTTCTGCTTCTGATTCTTCGGATTCTTATGCTTCTGATTCTCCTGCTTCTGCTTCTTCTGCTTCCCCTCCTTCTCTTTCTACTTCTCCTTCTGTTTCTGCTTCTCCTTCTGCTTCTGCTTCTTGTCCTTCTCCTGTTTCTTCTGCTTCTGCTTCTCCTGCTTCTGCTTTTTCTGCTTTTCCTGCTTCTCTTTCTGCTTCTGCTTCTGCTTCTCCTTAGGCTTATGCTCCTTCTCCTTCTGTTTCTTCTTCTTCTGCTTCTCCCGCTTCTGCTTCTTCTGCTTCTCCTGCTTCTCGTTCTGCTACTCTTCGTCGGCTTCTCTTCCTACTTCTGCTTCTTCAGCTTCTGCTTCTTCTCTTTAGTTCTTCTCCTTCTGCTTCTGCTTCTTCTGCTTCTCCTGCTTCTCCTTCTGCATCTCCTTCTGCTTGTGCTTTTCCTTGTGCTTCTTCTTCTGCTTCTGCTTCTCCTTCTCCTTCTCCTGCTTCTCCGTCTGCTTCTGCTCCTTCTGTTTTTCCTGATTCTCTTTCTGCTTCTCCTTCTGCTTCTCCTGTTTCTCCTTCTCTTCTCGTTCTTCTGCTATTTCTTGCGCTTCTTTTTCTGCTTCTACATCTTCAGCTTCTTCTGTTACTGCTTCTGTTTCTTCTGCTTCTCCTTCTGCTTCTCCTTCTGCTTTTGCTTCTCTTTCTGCTTCTGCTTTTCCTTCTGCTTCTCCAGATTCTGCTTCTTCTGCTTCTCCGTCTGCTTCTCCTTCTGTTTCTCCTTCTCCTTCTCGTTCTTGTGCTATTTCTTGTGCTTCTTTTTCTGCTTCTACATCTTCAGCTTCTTCTGTTACTGCTTCTGTTTCTTCTGCTTCTCCTTCTGCTACTCCTTCTGCTTTTGCTTCTCTTTCTGCTTCTGCTTTTCCTTCTGCTTCTCCAGATTCTGCTTCTGCTTCTCCGTCTGCTTCAGGTTCTGCTTCTGCTTCTTCGGATTCTTATGCGTCTGCTTCTCCTGCTTCTGATTCTTCTGCTTCCCCTCCTTCTCTTTCTGCTTCTCCTTCTGTTTCTGCTTCTCCTTCTGCTTCTTCTCCTTCTGTTTCTTCTGCTTCTGCTTCTCCTGCTTCTCGTTCTGCTTCTCTTTCTGCTTTTCTTTCTGCTTCTCCTTCTCCTTGTACTGCTTCTCCTTCTGGTTCTGCTTCTCCTTCTGCTTCTGCTTCACTTTCTCCTTTGCTTCTCATTCTGCTTCTGCGTCTTCTGTTTCTTCTGCTTCTCCTGCTTCTGCTTCTCCTGCTTCTCCTACTTATCGTGCTGCTTTTCCTTCTGCGTCTCTTTCTGCTTCTGCTTATCCTTTTGCTTCTCCTACTCCTAATCCTTCTCTCTTGCCTTCTCCGTCTTCTTCTTCTGCTTCTCCTGCTGCTTCTGCTTCTGCTTGTTTTGCTTATTCTTTTTCTTCTGCTTCTGCTTCTCCTGCTTCTGCTTCTTCTGCTTCCACTGCTTATCCTTATGCTTCTCCTTATGCTTCTCCTTATGCTTCTCCTTATGCTTCTCCTTATGTTTCTTCTTCTTCTTCTTCTTCTTCTTCTTCTTCTTCTTCTTCTTCTTCTTCTTCTTCTTCTTCTTCTTCTTCTTCTTCTTCTTCTTCTTCTTCTTCTTCTTCTTCTTCTTCTTCTCTTTCGTCCTCTTCTGCCTTTCCTGCTTCTTCTGCTTCTACTGCGTCTCTTTCTGCTTCTCATTCTGCTTCTGCTTCTCCTTCTGCTTCTCCTTTTGCTTCTGCTGACCTTCCTTCTCCTTCTCCTTCTCCTACTTCTGCTTCTCCTTCTGCTTTTGCTTCTTCTGTTTCTCCTGCTTCTCCTTCTGAATCTTCTTCTGCTTCTCCTTCTGCTGCTTCTTCTGCTTCTGCTTCTCCTTCTTCTGCTTCTCCTTCTGCTTCTCCTTCTGCTGCTCCTTCTGCTTCTCGTTTTGCTTCTGATTGTCCTTCTGCTCTTCCTTTTCCTAATCCTTCTCTTTCTCCTTCTCCTTCTTCTTCTTCTGCTTCTCGTTCTGCTTCTGCTACTGCTTCTTCTGCTTGTTCTGTTTCTTCTGCTTCAGGTCCTGCTTCTGCTTCTTCAGCTTCTTCTCTTCTTCTGCTTCTGCTTCTCCTGCTATGA
>NW_012307342.1:0-2647 GCF_000151885.1 Dipodomys ordii | reverse complement strand
CAGCAGGAAACAGCAGTGACACTTCGGGGACACAGTGGGACACAGCGGGGGACACAGCAGGACACAGAGGGGGACAGAGCGGGACACAGTGGGGGACACAGCCGGACACAGCAGGGGAAACAGTGGGGGACACAGCGGGACACAGCGTGACACAGCAAGGACACAGCGGGACAGAACGGGACACTGCAGGGCACAGCGGGGGACACAGCGGGACACAGCGGTGGACAAAGCGAGGACACAGCGGAACACAGAGTGGGACACAGTGAGGACACAGCGGGACACAGAGGGACACAGCGGGACACAGCCGGGTCCCAGCAGTGGACACAGCGGGACACAGCGGGGGACACAGCGGGACACAGCGGGGGACAAATGGAGGACTAAGCGGGACAAAGCGGGGACACAGCGGCGACTCACCGGGGGACACAGCGGGGGACAAAGCGGGACACCACAGAACACGGTGGGAAACAGCGGGACACAGCGGGGAAACTGCGGGGACACAGGGGGACAAAGCGTGTGACACATAGGGACACAGCGGGGGACGCAGTGGGGGACACAGCGGGACACAGCGGGGAACACAGCGAGGACACAGCGGGACTCAGCAGTACAGAGCGTCGATACAGCAGGGACACAGCGTTACACAGCGTGGTACACAGTTGTGAACACAACGGGACACAATGGGGGCACAGCGAGACACAGCGGGACACAGCGAGGACACAGCGGGACACAAAACTTACACTGCGGGGGACACAGCGGGGGACACAGCGGGGGACACAGCCGGACACAGCGGGACACAGCTGGGGATACAGGGGGGACACAGCGGGACCCAGCGCGGGACACAGCGAGGACACATTAGGACACAACGCGGACACAGCGGGACTCAGCGGGGGACACAGCAGTACACAGCGGGACACAGCGGGACACAGCGAGGGACACAGAGGAGTAAACAGCGGGACACTGCGGGGAACACAGCGAGGACACAGCGGGACCAAGCGGGACACAGCGTCGATACAGCGGGGACACAGCGGGACACAGCGGGGTACACAGCTGGGTACACAACGGGACACAGCGGGGGACACAGCGAGGACACAGCAGAACACAGCGGGGGAAACGGTGAGGACACAGCGGGACACAGCGAGACACAGAGGGACACAGTGGGGACACAGCAGTAGACACAGCGGGACACAGCGGGGGACACAGCGGGACACAGCGGGGAACACAGCGAGGACACAGCGGGGACACAACGGGGACCCAGCGGGACCCAGCAGGAAACAGCGGGGCACACAGCGGGACACAGATTGGGACACAGCGGGAACACAGCGAGGACACAGCGGGACACAGCGTGGGACAAAGCGGGAGATAGCAGGGGACACAGCGAGGACACAGCGGGACACAGCGGCGACACATAAAGGACTCAGCGGGGGACACAGTGGGGAACAGAGCGGGACACAGCGGGACCCAGCGGAGACAAAGCGTGAGACACAGCGGTGGACAGAGCGGGAGACAGAGGCGGACACAGCGTGGACACAGTGGGACACAGCAGGGACACCAAGGTGGCTCAGGGGGGGCCACAGCGGGGGACAAAGCGGGACACCACGGAACACAGCGGGACACAGCGTGAAACAGCGGTGAACCTGCGGGGACACAGCGGGACACAGCGGGGGACACAGCGGGACACAGCGGGGACACAGCGGGGACACAGCGGGACCCAGCAGGACACAGCGGGACACAGCAGGACACAGCGGGGGACACAGTGGGACACAGCGGGGGACACAGCGGGACACAGCGGGGACACAGAGGGGACTCAGCTGGGGACATAGCGGGGGACAAAGCGGGACACCACAGGACACAGTGGGACACAGCAGGACACAGAGAGGACACAGTGGAGACACAGCGAGACTCAGCCGGGGACACAGCGGGGGACAAAGCGGGACACCATGGGACACAGTGGGACACAGCGGGACACAACGTGGTCACTGCGGGACACAGTGGGGGACAAAGCGGGACACAGCGGGACACAGGGGGGACGCAGCTGGACACAGCGGGACACAGCGGGACACGGCGGGGGACACAGCGGGACACAGAGGGGGACATAGCGAGGACACAGCGGGACACAGCGGGACACAGCGGGGGACACAGCGAGGACACAGTGGGGGACACAGTGGGGGAAACAGCTGGACACAGCGGGGAACACAGCGAGGACACAGCGGGACACAGCGGGGGACACAGGGAGGACACAGCGGGACACAGCGGGGGACACAGCGAGGTCACAGTGGGACACAGCGGCGACACAGAGGGTATTCAGCGGTGGACACATTGTGGGACAAAGTGGGATACCATGGGACACAGTGTTACACAGCGGGACACAGCGGTGACACTGCGGGACACAGCAGGACAAAGCGGGGGACAAAGCGGGCCACAGCGGGCCACAGCTGGGCACACAGCGGGGGACAGTGGAGACAGAGAGTGGCCACAGCGAGACACAGCGGTGACACAGCTGGACACAGCAGGGTACACAGCGGGACACAGCGGGCACACAGCGGGGACACAGCGGGACACAGCGGGACACAGCAGGGACACAATGGGACACAGTGGGACAAAGCGAGAGACACAGCGGGACACAGCAGGCACACAGAGGGACACAGAGGGA
>NW_012307341.1:0-2647 GCF_000151885.1 Dipodomys ordii | reverse complement strand
GGACCCAGCGGGACCCAGCGGGGGACCCAGCGGGACACAGCGGGACACAGCAGGACCCAGCGGGGAAACAGGGGGGACACAGTTTGACACAGCGAGGACACAGCGGGACACAGCGGGACACTGCGGGGCACAGCGGGGGACACAGCAGGACACAGCGGGGGACATAGGGAGGACACAGTGGAACACAGCATGGGACAATGCGAGGACACAGCGGGAAACAGCGAGACACAGCGGAATCCAGCGGGGACCCAGCAGTGGACACAGCGGGACACAGCGGGGGACAAAGCGGAACACCACGGAACACAGCAGGACACAGCGTGAAACAGCGGTGAACCTGCGGGGACACAGCGGTACACAGCGGAGGACACAGCGGGACCCACCTGGACACAGCGGGGGACACAGCCGGACACAGCAGGGACACAGCGGGGACACAGGAGGACCCAGCAGGACACAGCGGGGGACACAGCGGGACACAACGGGACACAGCGGGGGACACAGCAGGGACACAGTGGGACACAGTAGCACACAGCGTGGGACAAAGCGGGAGACAGCGGAGGACACAGCGAGGACACAGCTGGACACAGCAGGGACACAGAGGGGACTCAGCAGGGGACATAGAGGGGAAAAAGCGGGACACCACGGGACACAGTAGGACACAGCGGGACACAGCGGGGACACAGCGGGACACAGCCGGGGGACACAGCGGTGGACAGCGGGGGACAGACAAGGGACACAGCGGGACACAGAGGGGACACAGCTGGACACAGAAGGGTACACAGCGGGGCACAGCGGACACACAACAGGGACAGAGCTGGACTCAGAGGGACACAGATGGGACAGAGCGTGACACAGTGGGACACAGCGGGACACAGCAGGGGACTCAGCGGGACACAGCGGGGGACACAGGGAAGACACAGCTGGACACTGAGGGAGACAGAGCGAGGACACAGCCGGACACAGCGAAACACAGCGTGACACAGTGGGGACACAGCAGGGGACACAGCGGGACACAGCGGGGGACACAGAGGGACACAGCGGGGTACACAGCAGGCACAAAGCGGGACACAGCGGTGACACAGCGGGACACAGCTGGGGACACAGCGGGACACAGCCGTACACAGCCGCGGACACAGCGGGACACAGCGAGAGACACAGCTGGGGACACAGCGGGACACAGCGGGGAACAAAGGAGGACACAGCGGGACCCAGCGGGACACAGCGTCGATAGAGCGGGACACAGCGGGACACAGCGGTGACACAACCGGACTCAGCGGGGGACACTGTGGGACCCAGCGGGACCCAGCGGGGACACAGCAAGGACACAGCGGGGGACAGAGCGGGACACAGCGGGACACAGCGGGGGACACAGCTTGGGACACAGCGGGAACACAGTGGGGAACACAGAGAGGACACAGCAGGACCCAGCGGTACACAGCGTCGATACAGTGGGGACACAGCGGGACACAGCGGGGTCACTGCGGGACACAGTGGGGGACACAGCGGGACACAGAGGGACACAGCGGGGACGCAGCGGTACACAGCGGGACACGGCGGGGGACACAGCAGGACACAGAGGGGGACACAGTGGGGGAAACAGCTGGACACAGCAGGGAACACAGCGAGGACACAGTGGGACCAAGCGGGACACAGCGTCGATACAGCGGAGACACAGCGTTACACAGCATGGTACAAAGCTGTGGACACAACGGGACACAGTGGGGGCACAGAGGGACACAGCGGGACGCAGTGGGACACAGCGGGGACAAAGCGTGAGACACAGCAGAAGACAGAGCTGGAGACAGCGGGGACACAGCGGGGACACAGCGGGACACAGCGAGGACACAGCGGGACAGAGCGGGACACTGCAGGGCACAGCGGGGGACACAGCGGGACACAGCGGGGGACACAGCGAGGACACAGCGGAACACAGAGTGGGACACAGTGAGGACACAGCCGGACACACCGGGACACAGCGGGACACAGCCGGGACCCAGCAGTGGACACAGCGTGACACAGCGGTGGACAGAGCGGAACACAGCGGGGGACACATGGAGGACTCAGCGGGACAAAGCGGGGACACAGCGGCGACTCACCGGGGGACACAGCGCGGGACAAAGCGGGACACCACAGAACCCAGTGGGAAACAGCGGGACACAGCAGGGAAACTGCGGGGACACAGGGGGACAAAGCGTGGGACACATAGGGACACAGCGGGGGAGACAGCGGGACACAGTGGGACACAGCGGGGGACACAGGTGGGACACAGCGGGACCAAGGGGGACACAGCGTCGATACAGCGGGGACACAGCGGGACACAGCGTGGGACACAGCGAGGACACAGCAGAACACAGCGTGGAAAACAGCGAGGACACATTGGGACACAGCGGGGACACAGCGGGACCCAGCGCGGGACACAGCGTGGACACATTGGGACACAGCGGGGATACAGCGAGACTCAGCGGGGGACACAGCAGTACACAGCAGGACACAGCGGGACACAGCGTGGGACATAGAGGGGTATACAGCAGGACACAGCGAGGAACACAGCGAGGACACAGCGGGACCAAGCGGGATACAACGTCGATAGAGCGGGGACACAGCGGGACACAGCGGGGTACACAGCTGGGGACACAACGGGACACAGCGG
>NW_012307340.1:0-2647 GCF_000151885.1 Dipodomys ordii | reverse complement strand
CACAGCTGGGACACAGCCGGACACAGCGGGACATAGGGGGACACAGCTGGGACACAGCGGGATATAGTGCGGACAGAGGGACACAACTGGGTACACAGCGGGACACTGTGGGGACACAGCGAGGACACAGCGGGACACAGTGGGACACAGCAGGACACAGCGGGACACAGCGGGCGACACAGCGGGACACAGTGGGTCACAGCGGGGGACACAGCGGAACACAGCGGGGACACAGCCGGACACAGCGGGACATAGGGGGACACAGCGGGACACAGCGGGGGACACAGCGGGAAACAGCGGGGGACATAGTGGAGGAAACAGCGGGACACAGCGGGGAACACAGCGGGACACAGCGGGACACAGCGGGGGACAACGGGGACACAGCGGGACACAGCGGGGAACAGAGCGAGGACACAGCGGGACACAGCGGGGATACAATGGGGCACAACTGGACACAGCGGGGTACACAGAGGGACACAGCGGGGACACAGCGGGGACATAGCGGTGGACACAGAGGGACACAGATGGAGACACAGCGGGACACAGTGGGAGACACAGCGGGACACAGCCGGGGACACAGCGGGACACAGCGGGGGACACAGTGGGGGACAGCGGGGACACAGCGGGGACACAGCGGGACACAGCGGGGGACACAACGGGGACACAGCGGGGACACAGTGGGACACAGCGGGACAAAGCGGGAACACAGCGGGGACACAGCGGGACACAGCAGGGACAATGCAGGACACAGCTGGGACACAGCAGGTACACAGTGGGACACAGCGGGGGACACAGCGGGGACACAGTAGGGACACAGCTGGAAACAGCAGGGTACACAGCGGGACACAGCGGGACACAGCGAGGACACAGCGGGGCACAGCGGAACACAGCGGGACACAGCAGGGACACAGCAGGGGACACAGCGCTACACAGCGGGGACACAGCTGGTCACAGCGGGACAAAGTGGGGGACAAACAGGGGGACACAGCGGGACAAAGCGGGGACACAGCTGGACACAGCAGGACACAGCGGGACACAGAGGGGCACAGCGGTGGACACAGCTTGACACAGCACGGGACACAGCAGAGGACACAGTGGGACTCAGCGGGGGACAAAGCAAGGAAACAGCGGCACACAGCCTGACACAGCGGGGACACTGCGTAGACACAGCTGGGACACAGTGGGGAAACAGCGAGGACACAATGGGACACAGAGGGATACAACGGGACACAGTGGGACAAAGCGGGAGACACAGAAAGGACACCTTGGGACACAGAAGGACACAGCGGGGACACATCGAGGACACAGCCGGACACAGCCTGACACAGGGGGGACACTGCGTAGACACAGCTGGGACACAGTGGGGAAACAGCGAGGACACAATGGGACACAGAGGGATACAACGGGACACAGTGGGACAAAGCGGGGGACACAGAAGGGGACACCTTGGGACACAGAAGGACACAGCGGGGACACAGCGAGGACACAGCCGGACACAGCGGGACACAGCGGGGACACAGCTGGACACCGCCGGTTACACAGCGGGACACAGCGTGGACACAGCGAGGACACAGCGGGACACAGCGGGACACAGCAGGACACAGCGGGACACAGAGGGGGACACAGCTTGACCCAGCACGGGACACAGCGGAGGACACAGCGGGACACAGCGGGGGACACAGCGAGGACACAGCGGGACACAGCCTAACACAGCGGGGACACAGCGGGGCACACACCTGGGACACAGTGGGGACACAGCGAGGATACAACGGGACACAGAGGGACACAGCGGGACAAAGAGGGACACAGCAGGGACACAGCGGGGACAAAGAGGTCGACACAGCGCGACACACCGGGACACAGAGGGACACAGCGGGGGAATCAGTGGGATACAGCGGGGGAAACAGCGGGGGGACACAGTGGGGGACACAGCGGGACACAGCGGGGATTCAGCGGGTAACACAGCGGGAGAGAAAGCGGGACACCGCGGGACACAGCGGGACACAGCGGGGATACAGCAGAGGACAGAGCATGCCACAGCGGGGACACAGCGGGAGACACAGCGGGCCACAGCCGGAAACAGTGGGAGACACAGCGGGACATTGCGGGGGACACAGTGAGGACACAGCGGGACACAGCCTGACACAGCGGGGACACAGCGAGGGACACAGCAGGACACAGCAGCGTACACATTGGGGACAAAGCTGGTCACAGCGGGGTACACAGCGGGACACAGTGGGGACACAGCGAGGACACAGCGGGACACAGCGGGACACAGCAGGACACAGGGGGACACAGCGGGGGACAGAGCAGGACACAGCGAAACACAGCAGGACACAGCGGGTCACAGCGGGGGACACAGCGGGACACAAAGCGGGACACAGTGAGTACACAATGGGACACAGCCTGACACAGCAGGGACACAGCAGGAGACACAGCAGGACACAGCGGAGGACAAAGCGGGGCAACAGCGGGACACAGTGGGACACAGCGGGGGACAAAGCAGGAAACAGAGGGGGAAAGCGGGGACACACCGGGGGACAATGGGGACACAACGGGAAACAGCGGGGGACACAGTGGGGGACACAGAGGGACACAGAGTGGACAACAGAGGACACAGCGGGACAAGAGCGGGACACAGCGGGGA
>NW_012307339.1:0-2647 GCF_000151885.1 Dipodomys ordii | reverse complement strand
GCAGGAGAAGCAGAAAGAGCAGCAGAAGGAGAAGCGGAAGCAGAAGTAGAAGCAGAAGGAGAAGCAGAAGTAGAAGCATAAAGAGAAACAGAAGGAGAAGCAGGAGAAGCAGAAGCAGGAGAAGCAGAATCAAAAGAAATAGAAGAAGGATAAGAAGCAGAAGCAGAAAGAGAAGCAGAAACAGAAGGAGAAGCAGAAATAGAAGCAGAAGAAGCTGAAGAAGCAGAAGCAGAACCTCAAGCAGCAGGAGAAGCAGAAGAAGAAGAAGGAGAAGGAGAAAGAGAACGATTAGGAGTAGGAGAAACTGAAGGATAAGCAGAAGCAGAAAGAGAAGGAGAATGAGAAGGAGAAGAAGGAGAAGCAGAAGAAGCAGAAGCAGGAGAAGCAGAAGCAGAAGAAGCCGAAGAAGCAGAAGCAGAACTTGAAGCAGAAGGAGAAGCAGGAGAAGCAGAAGAAGCAGAATCTGGAGAAGCAGAAGGAGAAGCAGAAGCAGAAAGAGAAGCAAAAGCAGAAGGAGAAGCAGAAGGGGAAGCAGAAGTAATAGAAGAATCAGAGGCAGTAGCAGAAGAAGAAGAAGATGCAGAAGCAGAATGAGAAGCAGAAGTAACAGCAGAAGAAGGAGAAGGAGAAGGAGTAGGAGAAACAGAAGGAGAAGCAGAAAGAGAACCAGAAGAAGGAGCAGGAGAAGGAAAAGCAGCAGGAGAAGCAGAAAGAGCAGCAGAAGGAGAAGCAGGAGATGCAGAAACTTGAGAAGCAGAAGCAGAAGAAACACAAGAAGGACAAGAAGCAGAAGCAGAAGGAGAAGCAGAAACAGAAGGAGAAGCTGGAAGAGAAGGAGGGAAAGCAGAAGAAGCAGAAGCAGGAGGAGAAGCAGGAAAAGCAGAAGAAGGAGAAGCAAAAGAAGGAGAAGGAGAAGCAGAAGCATAAGGACAAGCACAAGCAGAAGGAGGTGCAGAAGGAGAAGCAGGAGAAGCAGAAGAAGCAGAAACTGAAGGAGAAGCAGAAGTTGGAGAAGGTGAAGGAGGAGAAGCAGAAGCAGAAGGAGAAGCAGAAGCGAATGAGAAGCAGAAAGAGAAGCAGGAGGAGGACAAGAAGCAGAAGCAGGAGAAGCCGAAAGAGAAGATGAAGAAGATGCAGAATCAGAATCAGATGTAGAAGCAGAAGCAGAAGGAGAAGCAGCAGAAGAAGTTTAATCAGAAATTCAGGCAGGAGCCTCCCCCCTCCCCGTCGTCATGGCTACGACAGAGGAAAAGCAAATGATGATAATAATGAATCATAACAACCTATATGTATGTGTATGTCAGAACTCTCACTCCCCACTGCCGGGTAGGTGAGGACTGACTGACTGAGTGAGTGACTGACCCGACCCGTGTTTTGCCCCTCCCGCCGCCCCATCCACCTTGTCGACGGCGAATGCGCGCCATCTAGCGGTGGTTTTGTGAATTGCAGTTTTCTCTCATGAAATGCATGGGGGAAAACAGAGAACAAACAAAGCACGCACTGACTGACTGAGAAAACCGGCCCAGGCTGGCTGGCCCCGAGAGAGACTGCCTTCTTTTCAGAGAAAGGGTGGGGTGGGGATGATGATGTGCCTCGTTGGAGTATGGGGCCCATGCATAGGCAGGCAGGCAGGCAGGCAGGCTCGGAGTGGGACCGTTGTGTGTTGGAGCGCCAGTACAGTAGCTCAAGCCCCAGGATTGACTGGCAAGTCGAGAGGAAAAGGAGGGAGGGAGTGCGGGCGGGCGGGCGGGCGGGAGAGAGAATTCAAACGAGAGAGAGAGAGAGAGAGAGACAGACAGACAGACAGACAGACAGAGACAAAGAGAGACACAGAGAGAGAAATAGAGAAACAGAAACAGAGAGACAAGAGACAGCGACGTGGTGAATTGGTGCGGCTGGACTACATACATGCTCTGTCGCGTAAGATCTTTGAGTTTCCTCAAAGATGCACGCACGCACTCACACAGATACACTGAGATGCCCTCTGCCCCCTCTTCTCTCCTCTCCAAGTCCCCCGCCCCCTCCCCCCACCCCCCCCCCGTCAGGCACCAGAAATGAGATCCCTCCCCTTCGCCTATTGCGTCAATTACAAACAAAAGGCAGCGTGAGATTCAAGCAAATTTGTTTTATTTTGTTCCGAGGGTAGGGTTGTGGATTTTGGTGCGGAGGGGGGGTCGGAGGTCGTGGTCGTGGTCGAGTAATCGCCTGCGGGGGTGGCGGTGTGAGGATGGACGGTTACGCCACCTGCATGGATGGCTCGCGTTCCCCTCTGGCTGTCTGGTTGCCGCTGAGTGCTTCAGATATCACCATCCGGTCAGGAAGCAGGGGCTGGAAGATAAAGAGATATTAAAGAGATAATTAGGAGCAGGACTCCAGGGAAGCCCGAAGGCGGGGGGGGCGGAGTTCTGATATACAAATAAATATAATTTGTTACGATGCATTATTATCATCATTTGCTTTTCCTCTGTCATACCGTTGACGACCGGGAGGGTTCTTAGCTTATGACCTCGCCCAGCATCCTGCGCACCTGGCCTTTTCGTGTGAGCTGTGTGATCCGTAAAAGCCACCTTGGAGATAACTTGTCTATGTACTCACTTATGTACCCTAATCGGAGCTACTGACTTCAAGTTTTCACCCGAGGAGGACA
>NW_012307338.1:0-2647 GCF_000151885.1 Dipodomys ordii | reverse complement strand
CAGAAGGAGAAGAGAAGGAGAAGAATTAGAATCAGAAGAAGCAGAAGCAGAAATAGAAAGAGAAGCCGACGAAGAGAAGCTGAACGAGAAGCAGGAGAAGCAGAAGAAGCAGAAGAGGGAGAAGCAGAAAAAGAAGAAACAGAAGAAGGAGAAGGAGCAGAAACAGAATGAGAAGCAGAAGGAGAAGCAGAAAGAGAAGCAGGAAAAGCAGAAGAAGCAGAAGCAGGAGAAGCTGAAGGAGAAGAAACAGGAGAAGGACAAGAAGCAGAAAGAGAAGCAGTAGAAGCAGAAGAGGCAGGAAAAGCAGAAGCAGAAGAAAGAGAAGAAGAAGAAGACGAAGAAGAAGAAGAAGAAAAAGAAGCAGCAGCATAAGGAGAAGCATAAGGAGAAGCATAAGGAGAAGTATAAGGAGAAGCAGTAGAAGCAGAAGAAGCAGAAGCAGGAGAAGCTGAAGCAGAAGAAAATAATAAGCAAAAGAAGCAGAAGCAGAAGCAGTGAGAGAAGCAGAAGAAGGAGAAGGAGAAGGAGCAGCAGAAGGAGAAGCAGAAGCAGAAAGAGAAGCAGAAACAGAAGGAGAACAAGAAGGAGAAGCAGGAGAATCAGAAGAAGCAGAAAGAGAAGGAGAAGAAGGAGAAGCAGAAGTAGAATCCGAAGAAACAGAAGAAGAAGAAGCAGAAGAAACAGAAGCAAAAGAAACAGAAGAAGGAGAAGAGCAGAAGCAGAAGCAGAAGCAGAAGCAGAAGGAGAAGCAGAAAGAGAAGCAGGAGAACCAGAAGAAGCAGGAGAAGCAGAAGCAGAAGAAACAGGAGAAGCCGAAGAAGCAGAAGCAGAATCTGAAGCAGAAGGAGAAACAGAAGAAGCACAATCTGAAGCAGAAGCAGAAGAAACAGAAATAGTAGAATAAGCAGAAGCAGAAGCACCAGGACAAGCAGAAGAACAAGAAGGAGAAGGCGAAAGAGAAGGATTAGGAGTAGGAGAAGCAAAAGGATAAGCAGAAGAAGAAAGAGACGCAGAAGGAGAAGCAGCACGAGAAGTAGGAGAAGCAGGAGAAGCAGAAGCAAGAGAAGCAGAAGAAACAGAAGACGCAGAAGCAGAAGGAGAAATTGAAGCAGAAGGAGAAATTGAAGCAGAAGGAGAAGGAGAAGCAAAAGGAGAAGCAGAAGAAGGAGAAGGAGAAGGAGACGCAGAAAGAGAAGCAGAAAGAGAAGCACAAAGAGAAGCACAAAGAGAAGCAGGAGAAGCAGAAGCAGGAGAAGTAGAAGCAGAAGAAACATAAGAAGGAGAAGAAGCAGAAGCAGAAGGAGAAGCAGAAACAGAAGGAAAAGCAGAAATAGAAGCAGGAGCAGCAGAAGAAGCAGCAGCAGGAGCAGCAGAAGCAGAAGAAGCCGAAGAAACAGAAGCAGAACCTGAAGCATAAGGAGATACAGGAGAAGCAGAAGAAGCAGAATCTGGAGAAGCAGAAGGAGAAGCAGAAGCAGAAAGAGAGGCAAAAGCAGAAGGAGAAGCATAAGGAGAAGCAGAAGAAACAGAAGAAGCAGAGGCAGTAGCAGAAGATGTAGAAGCAGAAGGAGAAGCAGAAGGAAAAGCAGAAGAACGAGAAGGAGAAGGAGAAGGAGAAACAGAAGGAGAAGCAGAAAGAGAAGCAGAAGAAGGAGCAGGAGAAGGAAAAGCAGCAGGAGAAGAAGAAAGAGAAGCAGAAAGAAAAGCAGAAGGAGAAGCAGGAGATGCAGAAACAGGAGAAGAACAAGCAGAAGAAACAGGAGAAGGACAAGAAGCAGAAGCAGAAGGAGAAGCAGAAAGAGAAGGAGGGGAAGCAGAAGAAACAGAAGCAGGAGAAGCAGAAGCATAAGAATCCGAAGAAGCAGAAGCAGAACCTGAAGCAGAAGGAGAAGCAGGAGAAGCAGAAGAATCAGAATCTGGAGAAGCAGAATGAGAAGCAGAAGGAGAAGCAGAAGCAGAAAGAGAATCAAAAGCAGAAGGAGAAGCAGAAGAAACAGAAGAAGTAGAAGCAGTAGCAGTTGTAGCAGAAGCAGAAGGAAAAGCAGAAGAACAAGAAGGAGAAGGAGAAACAGAAGGAGAAGCAGAAGGAGAAGCAGAAAGAGAAGCTGGTAAAGCAGAAGAAGAAGAAGGAGAATCAGAAGGAGAAGCAGAAGAAGAAGAAGGAGAAGCAGAAGCAGAAGAAGATGCAGAATGAGAAGCAGAAGAAGCAGAAGCAGAAGGAGAAGCAGGAAAAGCAGAAGAAGCAGAAGCAAAAGGAGAAGCAAAAGAAGGAGAAGGAGAAGCAGAGGCAGAAGAAGAAGCATAAGGACAAGCACAAGCAGAAGGAGATGCAGAAGGAGAAGCAGGAGAAGCAGAAGAAGCAGAAGCTGAAGGAGAAACAGAAGTAGGAGAAGGAGAAGGAGGAGAAGCAGAAGAAGAAGGAGAAGCAGAATGAGAATCAGAAAGAGAAGCAGGAGGAGGACAAGAAGCAGAAGCAGGAGAAGCCGAAAGAGAAGAAGCAGAAACAGAAGCAGAAGGAGAAGCAGAAGCAGAAGGAGAAGCAGCAGAAGAAGTAGAACGAGAAATTCAGACAGCAGAAACAGAAGAAGCAGAAGCAGAAGGAGAAGCCAAAAGAGAAGCAGAAGGGGAAGTAGAAATAACAGCAGAA
>NW_012307337.1:0-2647 GCF_000151885.1 Dipodomys ordii | reverse complement strand
TCAGCAAAGCCGATCCTGATGCAGAAGGAGAAGGAGGAGAAGCAGAAGAAGCATGAATCTGGAGAAGCAGAAGGAGAAGTAGAAGCAGAAAGAGAAATAGTAGAATAAGCAGAAGCAGAAGCAGCAGGAGAAGCAGAAGAAGAAGATGGAGAAGGCGAGAGAGAAGGATTATTAGTAGGAGAAGCAAAAGGATAAGCAGAAGCAGAAAGAGACGCAGAAGGAAAAGCAGCAGGAGAAGTAGGAGAAGCAGGAGAAGCAGAATCAGGAGAATCAGAAGAAATAGAAGACGCAGAAGCAGAATGAGAAGCAGAAGGAGAAATTGAAGCAGAAGCAGAAGCAGAAGGAGAAGCATAAGAAGGAGAAGGAGAAGCAGAAAGAAAAGCAGAAAGAGAAGCAGAACGAGAAGCAGGAGAAGCAGAAGCAGGAGAAGCAGAAGCAGAAGAAACAGAAGAAGGAGAAGAAGCAGAAGCAGAAGGAGAAGCAAAAACAGAAGGAGAAGCAGAAAGAGAAGGTGCGGAAGCAGAAGAAGCAGAAGCAGGAGAAGCAGAATCATAAGAATCCGAAGAAGCAGAAGCAGAACCTGAAGCAGAAGGAGAAGCAGGAGAAGCATAAGAAGCAGAATCTGGAGAACCAGAATGACAAGCTGAAGGAGAAGCAGAAGCAGAAAGAGAATCAAAAGCAGAAGGAGAAGCAGAAGAAACAGAAGCAGTAGCAGAAGAAGCTGAAGATGTAGAAGCAGAAAAAGGAGCACAAGAAATAGCAGAAGAACGAGAAGGAGAAGGAGAAACAGAAGGAGAAGCAGAAGCAGATGCAGAAAAAGAATCAGGAAAAGCAGAAGCAGAAACAGACGGAGAAGCAGAAGAAGGAGAAGGAGAAGCAGAAGCAGAAGAAGAAGCACAAGGAAAAGCACAAGCAGAAGGAGATGCAGAAGGAGAAGCAGGAGAAGCAGAAGAAGCAGAAGAAGAAGAAGAAGAACTAAAGAGAAGAAGCAGAAGCGGGAGAAGCAGAAGTAGAAAGAGAAGCTGACGAAGAGAAGCAGACCGAGAAGCAGGAGAAGCAGAAGCGGGAGAAGCAGAAGAAGTAGAAACAGAAGAAGGAGAAGGAGCAGAAGCAGAAGGAGAAGCAGAAGCAGAAGGGGAAGCAGAAAGAGAAGCAGGAAAAGCAGAAAAGCAGAAGGAGGAGCAGAAGAAGAAGAATACGAAGAAGCAGAAGCAGAAGCAGAACCTGAAGCAGAAGGAGAAGCAGGAGAAGCAGAAAAAGCAGAATCTGGAGAACCAGAATGACAAGCTGAAGGAGAAGCAGAAGCAGAAAGAGAATCAAAAGCAGAAGGAGAAGCAGAAGAAACAGAAGAAACAGAAGCAGTAGCAGTTGCAGCAGAAGCAGAAGGAGAAGCAGAAGGAAAAGCAGGAGAACGAGAAGGAGAAGGAGACACAGAAGCAGAAGCAGAAGGAGAATCAGAAGGAGAAGCAGAAGAAGCAGAAGGAGAAGCACAAGGAGAAGCAGAAGCAAAAGAAGCAGCAGAAGGAGAAGCAGAAGCAGAAGAAGATGCAGAAGGAGAAGCAGGAGAAGCAGGAGAAGCAGAAGAAGCAGAAGCAAAAGGAGAAAGAGAAGGAGAAGAAGGAGAAGCAGAAGTAGAAGCAGAAGAAGAAGAAGAAGAAGAAGAAGCAAAACAAACAGAAGAAGGAGAAGAGCAGAAGCAGAAAGAAAAGCAGAAGCAGAAGGAGAAGCAGAAAGAGAAGCAGGAGAAGCAGAAGAAGCAGGAGAAGCAGAAGCAGAAGAAACAGGAAAAGCCGAAGAAGCAGAAGCAGAATCTGAAGCAGAAGGAGAAACAGAAGAAGCACAATCTGAAGCAGAAGCAGAAGAAAAAGAAATAGTAGAATAAGCTGAAGCAAAAGCAACATGAGAAGCAGAAGAAGAAGACGGTGAATTCGAAAGAGAAGGATTAGGAGTAGGAGAAGGAAAAGGATAAGCAGAAGCAGAAAGAGACGCAGAAGGAGAAGCAGCACGAGAATTAGGAGAAGCAGGAGAAGCAGAAGCAGGAGAAGCCGAAGAAACAGAAGACGCAGAAGCAGAATGAGAAGCAGAAGGAGAAATTGAAGCAGAAGCAGAAGCAGAAGGAGAAGCAGAAGTAGGAGAAGGAGAAGGAGGAGAAGCAGAAGCAGAGGGAGAAGCAGAAGCGGAATGAGAAGCAGAAAGAGAAGCAGGAGAAGCACAAGAAGCAGAAGCAGGAGAAGCCGAAAGAGAAGAAGCAGAAGAAGCAGAAACATAAGCAGAAGCAGAAGCAGAAGCAGAAGGAGAAGCAGCAGAAGAAGTAGAACCAGAAATTCAGGCAGGAGAAACAGAAGAAGCAGAGCAGAAGCAGAAGGAGAAGCAAAAAGAGAAGCAGAAGAAGAAGTAGAAGAACCAGCAGAAGGAGAAGCAGCAGAAGAAGCAGAAATACAAGCAGGAGAAGCAGAAGGAGAAAGAGAAGTAGAAGCAGAAGAATCAGCAGAAGAAGAAGAAGCAGTAGAAGCATAAGACGCCGAAGCAGGAGAAGCAGAACCAGAAGAAAAAGAAGAAGCATAAGAAGCAGAATCAGAGTGAGAAACAGAAGAAGGAGAAGGAGCAGCCGAAGGTGAAGCAGAAGGAGATGCAGAAGGAGAAAGAG
>NW_012307336.1:0-2648 GCF_000151885.1 Dipodomys ordii | reverse complement strand
GCGGGACTCAACGGGGGACGCAGCAGTACACAGCTGGGACACAGCGGGACACAGCGGGGACACAGCAGGAACACAGCGGGGGACACAGCGGGAAACAGCGGGGGACACAGAGGGGTACACAGCGGGACACAGCGAGGAAAAAAGCGAGGCCACAGCAGAACACAGCGTGGGACACAGCGAGGACACAGCGGGACACAGCGGGACACAGCGGCGACAAAACAGTAGACACAGCGGGACACACTGGAGGACACGGTGGGACATAGCTGGGGACACAGGGAGGACACAGCGGGACCCAGTGGGACCCAGCGTCGATACAGCGGGGACACAGCGGGACACAGCGAGGTACACAGCTGGGGACACAACGGGACACAGCGGGGGACACAGTGAGGACACAGCGGGACACAGCGGGACACTGCGGGAACATAGCGGGACACAGCGGGGGACACAGCGGAACACAGCGGGACACAGCTGGGGACATAGCGGGGACACAGCGGGATACAGCGGGGGACACAGGGAGGACACAGCGTGACACAGCGGTACAAAGCGGGGGACAAAGCGGGAGACAGCGGGGGACACAGCGAGGACACAGCGGGACACAGCGGGACACAGAGGGACAAAGCAGTAGACACAGCGGGACACAGTGGCAGACATGGCGGGACATAGCTGGGGACACAGGGAGGACACAGCGGGACTCAGTGGGACTCAGCGTCGATACAGCGTGTACACAGCGGGACACAGCGAGGTACACAGCTGGGGACACAACAGGACACAGCGGGGGACAAAGCGAGGACACAGCGGGGACACAGCGAGGACACAGCGGGACACAGCGGGACTCTGCGGGAACATAGCGGGACACAGCGGGGTACACAGCGGGACACAGCGGGACACAGCTGGGGACATAGCGGGGACACAGAGGGACACAGCGGGGGAAACAGCGAGGACATAGCGTGACACAGCAGGGACACAGCAGGGGACAAAGCGGGAGACAGCGGGGGACACAGCGAGGACACAGCAGGACACAGCGGCCACAAAGAGGGGACTCAGCGGTGGACACAGCGGGGGACAAAGAGGGACACCACGGGACACAGTGTGACACAGTGGGACACAGCGGGACACTGCGGGGACACAGCAGGACAAAGCGGGGGACACAGCGGGACACAGCGGGCACACAGCGGGGACACAGCGGGACACAGCGGGACACAGCGGGGACAGAGCGGGACACAGTCGAACACAGCGGGACACAGCGGGGGACACAGCGGGAGACAAAGAGGGAAACCACGGAACACAGTGGGACACAGCAGGAAACAGCAGTGACACTGCGGGGACACAGTGGGACACAGCGGGGGACACAGCGGGACACAGAGGGGGACAGAGCGGGACACAGTGGGGGACACAGCCGGACACAGCAGGGGAAACAATGGGGGACAGAGCGGGACACAGCGTGACACAGCGAGGACACAGCGGGACAGAGCGGGACACTGCAGGGCACAGCGGGGGACACAGCGGGACACAGCGGGGGACAAAGCGAGGACACAGCGGAACACAGAGTGGGACACAGTGAGGACACAGCGGGACACAGCGCGACACAGCGGGACACAGCCGGGTCCCAGCAGTGGACACAGCGGGACACAGCGGGGGACACAGCGGGACACAGAGGGGGACACATGGAGGACTCAGCGGGACAAAGCGGGGACACAGCGGCGACTCACCGGGGGACACAGCGGGGGACAAAGCGGGACACCACAGAACACAGTGGGAAACAGCGGGACACAGCGGGGAAACTGCGGGGACACAGGGGGACAAAGCGTGGGACACATAGGGACACAGCGGGGGACACAGTGGGGGACAAAGCGGGACACCACGGGACACAGTGGGACACAGCGGGACACAACGTGGTCACTGCGGGACACAGTGGGGGACAAAGCGGGACACAGCGGGACACAGGGGGGACGCAGCGGTACACAGCGGGACACAGCGGGACACGGCGGGGGACACAGCGGGACACAGAGGGGGACATAGCGAGGACACAGCGGGACACAGCGGGGCACAGCGGGGGACACAGCGAGGACACAGTGGGGGACACAGTGGGGGAAACAGCTGGACACAGCGGGGAACACAGCGAGGACATAACGGGACACAGTGGGGGACACAGGGAGGACACAGCGGGACACAGCGGGGGACACAGCGAGGACACAGTGGGACACAGCGGCGACACAGAGGGTACTCAGGGGGACACATTGTGGGACAAAGTGGGACACCATGGGACACAGTGTTACACAGCGGGAAACAGCGGCGACACTGCGGGAAAGAGCAGGACAAAGCGGGGGACACAGCGGGCCACAGCGGGCCACAGCGGGGCACACAGCGGGGGACAGTGGAGACAGAGAGTGGCCACAGCGAGACACAGCGGTGACACAGCTGGACACAGCGGGGTACACAGCGGGACACAGCGGGCACACAGCGAGGACACAGCGGGACACAGCGGGACACAGCAGGGACACAATGGGACACAGTGGGACAAAGCGGGAGACACAGCGGGACACAGCAGGCACACAGCGGGGACACAGAGGGACACAGCGGGGGACACAGCGGGACACAGTGATGGACCCAGTGAGGACACAGCGGGACACAGCATGGGACACAGCGAA
>NW_012307335.1:0-2648 GCF_000151885.1 Dipodomys ordii | reverse complement strand
GGAAAACAGAAGCAGACGAATGTGAAGAAGAAGAAGAAGAAGAAGAAGAAGAAGACGACGAAGAAGAAGACGAAGAAGAAGATGAAGAAGAAGAAGAAGAAGAAGAAGAAGAAGAAGAAGAAGAAGAAGATGAAGATGAAGAAGAAGAAGAAGAAGAAGAAGAAGAAGAAGAAGAAGAAGAAGAAGAAGAAGAAGAAGAAGAAGAAGAAGAAGGAGAAGCATAAGGAGAAGCATAAGGAGACGCAGTAGAAGCAGAAGACGCAGAAGCAGGAGAAGCAGAAGAAAAAGAATAAGCATCAGAAGCAGAATCCGAGGGAGTAGGAGAAGACGGAGAAGGAGAAGCAAAAGGAGAAGCTGAAGGAGATGAAGATGCCGAAGGAGAAGCAGGAGAAGCAGAAGAAGCAGAAGCAGAAGGAGAAGCAGAAGTAGGAGAAGGAGAAGGAGAAGGAAGGGCAGCAGAAGCATTAGGAGAAGTAGAAGGAGAAGCAGAAGCAGAATGAGAAGCAGAAAGAGAAGCAGTAGAAGCAGAAGAAGCTGGAAAAGCAGACGCAGACGAAAGAGAAGAAGATGAAGAAGAAGAAGAAGAAGAAGAAGAAGAAGAAGAAGAAGAAGAAGAAGAAGAAGAAGAAGAAGAAGAAGAAGAAGAAGAAGCATAAGGAGAAGCGTAAGGAGAAGCATAAGGAGAAGCAGAGGAAGCAGAAGCAGGAGAAGCAGAAGCAGTAGAAAAAGAATAAGCATAAGAAGCAGAATCAGAGGAAGAAGGAGAAGGAGCAGCAGAAGGAGAATCAGAAGGAGAAGCAGAAGAAGGAGAAGCAGAAGCAGAAGAAGCAGCAGAAGGAGAAACAGAAGCAGAAGAAGATGCAGAAGGAGAAGCAGGAGAAGCAGAAGAAGCAGAAGCAGAAGGAGAAGCAGAAGTAGGAGAAAGAGAAGGAGAAGGAAGAGCAGCAGAAGCAATAGGAGAAGCAGAAGGAGAAACAGAAGCAGAATGAGAAGCAGAAAGAGAAGCAGTAGAAGCAGAAGAAGCAGGAAAAGCAGAAGCAGAATAAAGAGAAGAAGAAGAAGTAGACGAAGAAGAAGAAGAAGAAGAAGAAGAAGAAGAAGAAGAAGAAGAAGAAGAAGAAGAAGAAGAAGAAGAAGAAGAAGAAGAAGAAGAAGCATAAGGAGAAGCAGTAGAAGCAGAAGAAGCAGAAGCAGGAGAAGCAGAAGCAGAAGAAAAAGAATAAGCAAAAGAAGCAGAAGCAGTGGGAGAAGCAGAAGAAGGAAAAGGAGAAGGAGCAGCAGAAGGAGAAGCAGAAGCAGAAAGAGAAGCAGAAACAGAAGGAGAATAAGAAGGAGAAGCAGGAGAATCAGAAGAAGCTGAAGTAGGAGCAGAAAGTGGAGAAGACGAGAAGCAGAAGTAGAATCAGAAGAAACAGAAGAAGAAGTAGCAGAAGAAACAGAAGCAAAAGCACAAGACGAAGGAGAAGAGCAGAAGCAGAAGCAGAAGGAGAAGCAGAAGCAGAAGGAGAAGCAGAAAGAGAAGCAGGAGAAGCAGAAGGAGCAGGAGAAGCAGAAGCAGAAGGAGCAGGAGAAACAGAAGGAAAAGCAGAAAGAGAAGCAGGAGAAGCTTAAGAAGCAGGAAAAGCAGAAGCAGAGGAAAGAGAAGAAGAAGGAGAAGAGAAGAAGAAGAAGAAGAAGAAGACGAAGAAGAAGAAGAAGAACAAGAAGAGGAAGAAGAAGAAGAAGAAGAAGAAGAAGAAGAAGAAGAAGAAGAAGAAGAAGAAGAAGAAGAAGAAGAAGAAGAAGAAGAAGAAGAAGAAGAAGAAGAAGAAGAAGAAGGAGAAGACGAAGAAGAAGACGAAGAAGAAGAAGAACAAGAAGAAGAACAAGAAGAAGAACAAGAAGAAGAACAAGAAGAAGAAGAAGAAGAAGAAGAAGAAGAAGAAGAAGAAGAAGAAGAAGAAGAAGAAGAAGAAGAAGAAGAAGAAGAAGAAGAAGAAGGAGAAGCATAAGGAGAAGCCGAAGAAGCAGAATCTGAAGCAGGAGAAACAGAAGAAGCACAATCTGAAGCAGAAGCAGAAGAAACAGAAATAGTAGAATAAGCAGAAGCAGAAGCAGCAGGAGAAGCAGAAGAAGAAGACGGAGAAGGCGAAAGAGAAGGATTAGGAGTAGGAGAAGCAAAAGGATAAGCAGAAGCAGAAAGAGACGCAGAAGGAGAAGCAGCACGAAAAGTAGGAGAAGCAGGAGAAGCGGAAGCAGGAGAAGCAGAAGAAAGAGAAGACGCAGAAGCAGAATGAGAAGCAGAAGGAGAAATTGAAGCAGAAGCCGAAGGAGAAGCAGAAGAAGGAGAAGGAGAACAGAAAGAGAAGCAGAAAGAGAAGCAGAACGAGAAGCAGGAGAAGCAGAAGCAGGAGAAGCAGAAGCTGAAGAAACAGAAGAAGGAGAAGAAGCAGAAGCAGGAGAAGCAGAAACAGAAGGAAAAGCAGAAAGAGAAGCAGGAGAAGCAGAAGAAGCAGCAGCAGCAGGAGAAGCAGAAGCAGAAGAAGCCGAAGAAGCAGAAGCAGAACCTGAAGCAGAGGAGAAGCAGAGAAGCAGAAGAGCAGAATCTGGAGAAGCAGAATGAGAAGCAGATGCAGAAAGAGAAGCTATGCAGATGGAGAAGCAGAAGA
>NW_012307334.1:0-2648 GCF_000151885.1 Dipodomys ordii | reverse complement strand
CTCGCTGTGTACCTCTGTGTCCCGCTCTGTCCTCGCTTTTTCCCCGTCGATATTCCTCTGTGTCCCCGCTGTGTCCCTGCTGTGTTCCACTCTCTCCCGTTGTGTGCGGCTCTGTGTCCCCTGCTGTGTCCCCAGCTGTGTCCCACTGTATCCCGGTGTGTCCCGCTCTGTCCCCCGCTGTGTCCCGCTGTTTCCCACTGTGCCCCTGCTGTGTCCCCGCTGTGTCCCGCTGTGTACCCCCTGTGTCCCACTGTGTCCCGCTGTGTCCCCACTGTGTCCCGCTGTGTCCCCGCTCTGTCCCTGCTGTGTTCCCCTCTCTCCCTCTGTGTGTGGCTCTGTGTTCCCTGCTGTGTCCCCGCTGTGTCCCGCTGTATCCCGGTGTGTCCCGCTTTGTCCCCCGCTGTGTCCCACTGTTTCCCACTGTGCCCCTGCTGTGTCCCCGCTGTGTCCTCCTGTGTCCCGCTGTGTTCTTGCTGTGACCCCCGCTGTGTCCCGGTGTGTCCCCCGCTGTGTCCTGCTGTTCCCGCTGTGTCCCGCTGTGTCCTGCTTTGTCAGCCTGTGTCCCCCGCTGTGTCCCGCTGTGTCCCCGCTGTGTCCCGCTGTGTCCCCCACTGTGTCCCGCTGTGTCCCCCTCTGTGTCCCGCTGTGTCCCGCTGTGTCCCCGCTGTCCGCCGGTGTGTCACCGCTGTCCCCCGCTGTGTCCTCCGCTGTGTCCCGCTGTGTCCTCGCTGTGTCTCACTGTGTCCCTACTTTGTCTCCGCTGTGTCCCGTTGTGTCCCCCGCTGTGTTCCACTGTGTCCCCCGCTGTGTCCCGCTGTGTCCTCCGCTGTGTCCCCCACTGTGTCCCGCTGTGTCGCCCTCTCTGTCCCGCTGTGTCCCGCTCTGTCCCCGCTGTCCGCCGGTGTGTCACCGCTGTCCACTGCTGTGTCCTCCGCTGTGTCCCGCTGTGTCCTCGCTGTGTCTCACTGTGTCCCTACTTTGTCTCCGCTGTGTCCCGTTGTGTCCCCCGCTGTGTCACGCTGTGTCCCGCTGTGTCCCCGCTGTGTCCCGATGTGTACCGCTGTATCCCCCGCTGTGTCCTGCTGTGTCCTTTCTGTGTCCCGCTGTGTCCCCGCTGTGTGTCCGCTGTGTCCCGCTGTGTCCCTGATGTGTCCTCGCTGTGTAACCGCTGAGTCCCTCTGTGTCCCCGCTGTGTCCCACTGTGTCCCACGCTGTGTCCCCGCTGTGTCCTCCTGTGTCCCGCTGTGTCCTCGCTGTGTCCTTCTGTATCCCGCTGTGTCCCCCACTGTGTCCCCCACTATTTCTCCACTGTGACCCGCTGTGTCCATGCTATGTCCCCCGCTGTGTCCCAATGTGTCCCGCTGTGTTCCCCGCTGTGTTCCGCTGTGTCCCGCTGTGTCCCCGCTGTGTCCCCGCTGTGTCCCGATCTGTTCCGCTGTGTCCCGCTGTGTCCGCCTCTGTGTCCGCCTCTGTGTCCCCCGATGTGTCCTGCTGTGTCCCCGCTGTGTCCCCGCTGGGTCCCGCTGTGTCCCGCTGTGTCCCCGCTGTGTTCCCGCTGTGTCCCGCTTGTCCCTGCTGTGTCCCCATTTGTGTCCCTCTGTGTCTTCTCTGTGTCCCCCGCTGTGTCCCGCTGTTTCCCCATGTGTCACGCTGTGTCCTCTCTGTGTATCCCTCTGTGTCTCCCTGTGTCCCCACTGTGTCCCTGCTGTGTCCCGATCTGTTCCGCTGTGTCCCGCTGTGTCCGCCTCTGTGTCCGCCTCTGTGTCCCCCGATGTGTCCTGCTGTGTCCCCGCTGTGTCCCCGCTGGGTCCCGCTGGGTCCTGCTGTGTCCCCGCTGTGTCCCCGCTGTGTCCCTCTGTGTCCCTGGTGTGTCCTCACTGTGTAACTGCTATGTCTCTCTGTCCCCGATGTGTCCCACTGTGTCCCGCAGTGTCACCCTATGTCCCCGCAGTGTCCTCGCTGTGTCCTTCTGTATCCCGCTGTGTCCTCCGCTGTGTCCCCCACTATTTCCCCTCTGTGACCCGCTGTGTCCCGCAATGTCCCTGCTGTGTCCTCGCTCTATCCCCAGCTGTGTCCCACTCTGATACCCGCTGTGTCCCCGCTGTGTCCTCCTGTGTCCCGCTGTATCCTCGCTGTGAAGTTCTGTATCCCACTGTGTCCCCCGCTGTGTCCCCCACTATTTCCCCGCTGTGTCCCGCTGTGTCCCCCGCTGTGTTCCCCGCTGTGTCCCGCTGTGTCCCGATAAGTCCCACTGTGTCCGCTACAGTGTCCCCTGCTGTGTCCCCGCTCTCTCCCTGCTGTGTTCCACTCTCTCCCGCTGTGTGCGGCTCTGTGTCCCCTGCTGTGTCCCCCGCTGTGTTGCGCTGTATCCCGGTGTGTCCCACTTTGTCCCCCGCTGTGTCCTGCTGTTTCCCACTGTGCCCCTGCTGTGTCCCCGCTGTGTCCCGCTGTGTACCCTGCTGTGTTCCACTGTGTCCCGCTGTGTGCCCCCTTTGTTCCCCTCTGTGTCCTGCTGTGTCCCCTGCTGTGTCCCCGCTGTGTAACGCTAGGTCCCCCTTTGTGTCCCGCTGTATCCCCCACTGTTGTGCTCGCTGTGTCCCACGCTGTGTTCCCCCACTGTCCGCCACTGTGTCCACCGCTGTGTCCCG
>NW_012307333.1:0-2648 GCF_000151885.1 Dipodomys ordii | reverse complement strand
GAACAGAAGCAAAAGAAACAGAAGAAGGAGAAGAACAGAAGCAGAAGCAGAAGGAGAAGCAGAAGCAGAAGGAGAAGCAGAAAGAGAAGCAGGAGAACCAGAAGAAGCAGGAGAAGCAGAAGCAGAAGAAACAGGAGAAGCCGAAGAAGCAGAAGCAGAATCTGAAGCAGAAGGAGAAACAGAAGAAGCACAATCTGAAGCAGAAGCAGAAGAAACAGAAATAGTAGAATAAGCAGAAGCAGAAGCACCAGGACAAGCAGAAGAACAAGAAGGAGAAGGCGAAAGATAAGGAATAGGAGTAGGAGAAGCAAAATGATAAGCAGAAGCAGAAAGAGACGCAGAAGGAGAAGCAGCACGAGAAGTAGGAGAAGCAGGAGAAGCAGAAGCAAGAGAAGCAGAAGAAACAGAAGACGCAGAAGCAGAATGAGAAGGAGAAGGAGAAATTGAAGCAGAAGGAGAAGCAGAAGGAGAAGCTGAAGAAGGAGAAGGAGAAGCAGAAAGAGAAGCAGAAAGAGAAGCACAACGAGAAGCAGGAGAAGCAGAAGCAGGAGAAGCAGAAGCAGAAGAATCATAAGAAGGAGAAGAAGCAGAAGGAGAAGCAGAAACAGAAGGAAAAGCAGAAATAGAAGCAGGAGCAGCAGAAGAAGCAGCAGCAGGAGAAGCAGAAGCAGATGAATCTGAAGAAGCAGAAGCAGAACCCTGAAGCATGAGGAGATACAGGAGAAGCAGAAGAAGCAGAATCTGGAGAAGCAGAAGGAGAAGCAGAAGCAGAAGAGAAGCAATAGCAGAAGGAGAAGCAGAAGAATCAGAAGAAGCAGAGGCAGTAGCAGAAGAAGCAGAAGATGCAGAAGCAGAAGGAGAAGCAGAAGGAAAATCAGAAGAACGAGAAGGTGAGGGAGAAGGAGAAACAGAAGGAGAAGCAGAAAGAGAAGCAGAAGAAGGAGCAGGAGAAGGAAAAGCAGCAGGAGAAGCAGAAAGAGCAGCATAAGGAGAAGCAGGAGATGCAGAAACAGGAGAAGCAGATGCAGAACAAACAGGAGAAGGACAAGAAGGAGAAGCAGAAGGAGAAGCAGAAACAGAAGGAGAAGCAGAAAGAGAAGGAGGGGAAGCAGAAGAAGCAGAAGCAGGAGAAGCAGAAGCATAAGAATCCGAAGAAGCAGAAGCAGAACCTGAAGCAGAAGGAGAAGCAGAAGAAGCCGAATCTGGAGAAGCAGAATGAGAAGCTGAAGTAGAAGCAGAAGCCGAAGCAGAAAGAGAATCAAAAGCAGAAGGAGAAGCAGAAGAAACAGAAGAAGCAGAAGCAGTAGCAGTTGCAGCAGAAGCAGAAGGAGAAGCAGAAGGAAAAGCAGAAGAACGAGAAGGAGAAGGAGAAGGAGAAACAGAAGGAGAAGCAGAAGGAGAATCAGAAGGAGAAGCAGAAGAAGCAGAAGGAGAAGCAGAAGGAGAAACAGAAGCAGAAGAAACAGCAGAAAGAGAAGGAGAAAAAGAAGAAGAAGCAGGAGAAGCAGAAGAAGCAGAAGGAGAAGTAGAAGAAGGAGAAGGAGAAGGAAGAGCCGCAGAAGCAATAGGAGAAGCAGAAAGAGAAGCAGAAGCAGAATGAGAAGCAGAAAGAGAAGCAGTAGAAGCAGAAGAAGCAGGAAAAGCAGAATCAGAAGAAAGAGAAGAAGAAGAAGACGAAGAAGAAGAAGAAGAAGAAGCATAAGGAGAAGCATAAGGAGAAGTATAAGGAGAAGCAGTAGAAGCAGAAGAAGCAGAAGCAGGAGAAGCAGAAGCAGAAGAAAAAGAATAAGCAAAAGAAGCAGAAGCAGAAGCGTGAGAGAAGCGAAGAAGGAGAAGGAGCAGCGAAGGAGAAGCGAAGCGAAAGAGAAGCGAAACGAAGGAGAACAAGAAGGAGAAGCAGGAGAATCAGAAGAAGCAGAAAGAGAAGGAGAAGAAGTAGAAGCAGAAGTAGAAGCAGAAGAAACAGAAGAAGAAGCAGAAGAAACAGAAGCAAAAGGAACAGAAGAAGGAGAAGAGCAGAAGCAGAAGGAGAAGCATAAGCAGAAGGAGAAGCAGAAAGAGAAGCAGGAGAAGCAAAAGAAGCAGGAGAAGCAGAAGCAGAAGAAACAGGAGAAGCCGAAGAATCAGAATCAGAATCTGAAGCAGAAGGAGAAACAGAAGAAGCACAATCTGAAGAAGAAGCAGAAGAAACAGAAATAGTAGAATAAGCAGAAGCAGAAGCACCAGGACAAGCAGAAGAACAAGAAGGGGAAGGCGAAAGATAAGGAATAGGAGTAGGAGAAGCAAAAGGATAAGCAGAAGCAGAAAGAGACGCAGAAGGAGAAGCAGCACGAGAAGTAGGAGAAGCAGGAGAAGCAGAAGCAAGAGAAGCAGAAGAAACAGAAGACGCAGAAGCAGAATGAGAAGCAGAAGGAGAAATTGAAGCAGAAGGAGAAGGAGAAGCAGAAGGAGAAGCAGAAGAAGGAGAAGGAGAAGCAGAAAGAGAAGCAGAAAGAGAAGCACAACGAGAAGCAGGAGAAGCAGAAGCAGGAGAAGCAGAAGCAGAAGAAACATAAGAAGGAGAAGAAGCAGAAGCAGAAGGAGAAGCAGAAACAGAAGGAAAAGCAGAAATAGAAGCAGGAGCAGCAGCAGAAGCAGCAGCAGGAGAA
>NW_012307332.1:0-2648 GCF_000151885.1 Dipodomys ordii | reverse complement strand
ACACAGCGCGGGACACAGAGGGAGACACAGGGGGGGACACAGCAGGACACAGCGCGACACAGCGGTGGATACAGGGGGGACACAGCCGGACACAGCGGGGGACACAGCGGGACACAGCGGGGAACACAGCGAGGACACAGCGGGACACAGCAGGGAACACAGCGAGGACACAGTGGGAACGAGCCGGACACAGCGTCGATACAGTGGGGACACAGCGTTACACAGCGTGGTACACAGCTGTGGACACAACCAGACACAGTGGGGGCACAGCGGGACACAGCGGGACACAGTGGGACACAGCAGGGACAAAGCATGAGACACAGCGGGGTACAGAGCAGGAGACAGCTGGGGACACAGCGACGACACAGCAGGATACATCAGGGTACACAGCGGGACACAGCGGGGACACATTAGTGGACACAGCGGGACACAGCGGGGACACAGCGGGACACAGCGGGGGACACAGCAGGGGACACAGAGGGACACAGCACTACACAACGGGCGACACAACGAGGACACAGCGGGACACAGCGCGGGACACAGCGGGACACAGCGGGAGACACAGAGGGGACACAGCTGGACACAGCGAGACACAGTGGGGGACACAGGGGGGACACAGCCGGACACAGCGGGGGACACAGCGAGGACACAGCGAGACACAGCGGGACACAGCGTCGATACAGCAGGGACACAGCTTTACATAGCGGGGTACACAGCTGTGGACACAAGGGGACACAGTGGGAGCACAGCGGGACACAGCGGGACACAGTGGGACACAGCGGGGACAAAGCGTGAGACACAGCGGGGGATAGAGCAGGAGACAGCAGGGGACACAGCGAGGACACAGCGGTACACAGCGGGACACAGTGGGGGGCAGTACGTGGGACATAGCGAGACACAGCGGGGACAAAGCTGGACACAGCGGGGGACACAGCTGGATACAGCAGGTTACACAGCGGGACACAGCGGGCACACAGCGGGGACACTGCGGGACACTGCTGGATACAGCTGGGACACAGCGAGCCACAGCGGGACAAAGCGGGGGACACAGCGGGACACAGCGGGCACACAGCGGGGACACAGCAGGACACAGCGGGACACAGCAGGGACAGAGCGGGACACAGCGGGACACAGCAGGATACATCAGGGGACACAGGGGGACACAGCGGGGACACATTAGTGGACACAGCGGGACACAGCGGGGACACAGCGGGACACAGCGGGGGACACAGCGGGGGACACAGAGGGACACACACAGAGGGACACAGCACTACACAGCGGGCGACACAGCGAGGACACAGCGGGACACAGCGCGGGACACAGCAGGACACAGCGGGGGACACAGGGGGGACACAGCCGGACACAGCGGGGGACACAGCGAGGACACAGCGGGGAACACAGCGAGGACACAGCGGGACACAGCGGGACACAGCGTCGATACAGCAGGGACACAGCTTTACATAGCGGGGTACACAGCTGTGGACACAACGGGACACAGTGGGAGCACAGCGGGACACAGCGGGACGCAATGGGACACAGCGGGGACAAAGCGTGAGACACAGCGGGGGACAGAGCGGGAGACAGCAGGGGACACAGCGAGGACACAGCGGTACACAGCGGGACACAGTGGGGGGCAGAACGTGGGACATAGCGAGACACAGCGGGGACGAAGCTGGACAAAGCGGGGGACACAGCTGGACACAGCAGGTTACACAGCGGGACACAGCGGGCACACAGCGGGGACACTGCGGGACACTGCTGGACACAGCTGGGACACAGCGAGACACAGTGGGACAAAGCAGGGGACACAGCGGGACACAGAGGGCACACAGCGGGGACACAGCAGGACACAGCGGGACACAGCAGGGACAGAGCGGGACACATCGGGACACAGCGGGACACAGCGGGGAACACAGCGAGGACACAGCGCGACACAGTGGGGAACACAGCGAGGACACAGTGGGAACCAGCCGGACACAGCGTCGATACAGTGGGGACACAGCGTTACACAGCATGGTACACAGCTGTGGACACAACCAGACACAGTGGGGGCACAGCAGGACACAGCGGGATACAGTGGGACACAGCAGGGACAAAGCATGAGACACAGCGGGGTACAGAGCAGGAGACAGCTGGGGACACAGCGAGGACACAGCGGGACACAGCAGGGATACAGCGGGGACTCAGCAGGGGACACAGCGGGGGATAAAGCTGGACAACACGGAACACAGTGGGACACAGTGGGAAACAGCGGTGACCCTGTGGGTCATAGCGGGACACAGCGGGGGACACAGCGAGGACATATTGGGACACAGCGGGGTCACAACGGGACTCAGCGGGGGACACAGCAGTACACAGAGGGACACAGCGGGACACAGCGGGGACACATCAGGGACAAAGCCGGGGATAGACCGGGAAACAGTGGGGGACACAGAGCGGTACACAGCGGGATACAGCGGGGAACACAGCGAGGACACAGCGGGACACAGCGGGGGAAACAGCGGGACACAGTGGGGACACAGCAGTGGACACAGAGGGACAGAGCGGGGACACAGCGGGACACAGCGGTGGACACAGCGGGACACAGTGGTGGACATAGCGAGGACACAGCGGGACTCAGCGGGACACAGCGTCGATACAGTGGGGAC
>NW_012307331.1:0-2648 GCF_000151885.1 Dipodomys ordii | reverse complement strand
GAAGAAGAAGAAGAAGAAGAAAAAGCAGAAGAAGAAGAGCAGAAGCAGAAGCAGACGGAGAAGCAGAAGCAAAAGGAGAAGCAGAAGAAGCAGAAGCAGGAGAAGCAGAAGAAAAAGAATAAGCAAAAGAAGCAGAAGCAGTGGGTGAAGCAGGAGAAGGAGCAGCAACAGGAGAAGCAGAAAGAGCAGCAGAAGGAGGAGCAGGAGATGCAGAAACAGGAGAAGCATAAGCAGAACAAACAGGAGAAGGACAAGAAGTAGAAGCAGAAGGAGAAGCAGAAACAGAAGGAGAAGCAGAAAGAGAAGGAGGGGAAGCAGAAGAAGCAGAAGAAGGATAAGCAGAAGCATAAGAATCCGAAGAAGCAGAAGGAGAACCTGAAGCAGAAGAGAAGCAGGAGAAGCAGAAGAAGCAGAATCTGGAGAACCAGAAGGAGAAGCAGAAGCAGAAAGAGAATCAAAAGCAGAAGGAGAAGCAGAAGAAACAGAAGAAGTAGAAGCAGTAGCAGTTGTAGCAGAAGAAGAAGGAGAAGCAGAAGGAAAAGCAGAAGAACGAGGAGAAGGAGAAACAGAAGGAGAAGCAGAAGGAGAAGCAGAAAGAGAAGCAGGTAAAGCAGAACAAGAAGAAGCAGAAGGAGAATCAGAAGGAGAAGCAGAAGAAGGAGAAGGAGAAGCAGAAACAGAAGATGCAGAAGGAGAAGCAGGAGAAGCAGAAGAAGCAGAAGGATAAGCAGGAAAAGCAGAAGAAGCAGAAGCAAAAGGAGAAGCAAAAGAAGGAGAAGGAGAAGCAGAGGCAGAAGACGAAGCATAAGCACAAGCACAAGCAGAAGGAGATGCAGAAGGAGAAGCAGGAAAAGCAGAAGATGCAGAAGCTGAAAGAGAAGCAGAAGTAGGAGAGAGGAGGAGAAGTAGAAGGAGAAGGAGGAGAAGTAGAAGCAGAAGGACAAGCAGAAGCGGAATGAGAAGCAGAAAGAGAAGCAGGAGAAGCACAAGATGCAGAAGCAGAAGAAGCCGAAAGAAAAGAAGCAGAAGAAGCAGAAACAGAATCAGAAGTAGAAGCAGAAGCAGAAGGAGAAGCAGCAGAACAAGTAGAACCAGAAATTCAGGCAGGAGAAACAGAAGAAGCAGAAGCAGAAACAGAAGGAGAAGCAAAAAGAGAAGCAGAAGGAGAAGTAGAAGAAGCAGCAGAAGGAGAAGCAGCAGAAGAAGCAGAAAAACAAGCAGGAGAAGCAGAAGCAGAAAGAGAATAAGAAGCAGAAGAAGCAGAAGCAGAAGAAGAAGCAGTAGAAGCATAAGAAGCAGAAGCAGGAGAAGCAGAAGCAGAAGAAAACGAAGAAGCATAAGAAGCAGAAATAGAAGCAGAGGGAGAAACAGAAGAAGGAGAAGGAGCAGCAGAAGGTGAAGCAGAAGGAGATGCAGAAGCAGAAAGAGAAGCAGAAACAGAAGGAGAAGTTGGAGAATCAGAAGAAGCAGAAGCAGAAAGAGAAGCAGAAGAGGGAGAAGGAGAAGCAGAAGCAGAAGGACAATCAGGAGAAGCAGAAGAAGCAGAAGCGGGAGAAGCAGAAGAAGAAGAAGAAACAGAAGAAGGAGAAGGAGCAGAAGGAGAAGCAAAAGCAGAAGGAGAAGCAGAAATAGAAACAGAAGCAGAAGAAGCAGTTGCAGGAGAAGCAGAAGCAGAAGAAACAGAAGAAGCTGAAGAAGCAGAAGGAGAACCTGAAGCAGAAGGAGAAGCAGAAGCATCAGAAGCTGGAAAAGCAGAAGCAGAAGATACAGAACAAGCAGAAGAAGCAGAAGCAGAAGGAGAAGCAGAAGAATAAGAAGGAGAAAGAGAAGGATTAGGAGTAGGAGGAGCAGAAGCAGAAATAGAAGCAGAAAGAGAAGCAGAAGGAGAAGCAGAAGGAGAAACAGAAGAAGCAGAAGCAGGAGAAGCAGAAGCAGAATGAGAAGCACAAGAAGGAGAAATTGAAGGAGAAGGAGAATGAGACGGAGAAGCAGAAGGAGAAGTAGGAGAAGCAGAAGAAGGAGAAGCAGGAGAAGCAGAAGCAGAAGAAACAGAAGAAGGAGAAGAGCAGAAGCAGAAGGAGAAACAGAAGCAGAAGGAGAAGCAGAAGAAGCAGAAGCTGAAGCAGAAGAAACTGAAAAAGAAGAAAAAGAAGAAGAAGCAGAAGAAGAAGAAGCAGGAAAAGCAGAAGAAGAAGAAGGAGAAGCAGAAAGAAAAGGGGAAGGAGAAGGAGAAGCAGGAGAAGCAGAAGAAGCAGAAGCAGGAGAAGCAGAAGCAGAATGAAAAGCAGAAGAAGGAGAAATTAAAACAGAAGTAGATGCAGAAGGAGAAGCAGAAGCAGAAGCAGAAGGAGAAGCAGAAGAAGGAGAAGGAGAAGGAGAAGCAGAAGGATAAGAATAAAGAGAAACAGAAGGAGAAGCAGGAGAAGCAGAAGCAGGAGAAGCAGAAGAAATAGAAGAAGGAGAAGAAGCAGAAGCAGAAAGAGAAGCAGAAACAGAAGGAGAAGCAGAAATAAAAGCAGAAGAAGCCGAAGAAGCAGAAGCAGAACCTGAAGCGGAAGGAGAAGCAGAAGAAGCAGAAGAAGCAGAATCTGGAGAAGAAGAAGGAGAACCAGAGGAGAAGCAGAAGCAGAAAGAGAAGCAAAAGCAGA
>NW_012307330.1:0-2648 GCF_000151885.1 Dipodomys ordii | reverse complement strand
TTTCTTCATCTCCTTCTGCTTCACCTTCTGCTGCTCCTTCTCCTTCATCTATTTCTCCCTCTGCTTCTGCTTCTGCTTCTTATGCTTCTTCTTATTCTTCTGCTTCTGCTTCTCCGGCTTCTGCTTCTTATGCTTCTACTGCTTCTTCTTCTGCTTCTTCTGCTTCTTCTGCTTCTACTTCTCTTTCTGCTTCTGCTTCTCCTGCTTGTTTGTCTGCTTCTTCTTCTGCTTCTCCTTCTGCTGCTTCTTCTACTTCTCCTTCTGCTTCTCTTTTTGCTTCTCCTTCTGCTTCTGCTTCTTCTGTTTCTCCTGCCTGAATTTCTGGTTCTACTTCTTCTGCTGCTTCTCCTTCTGCTTCTGCTTCTACTTCTGCTTCTGTTTCTGCTTCTTCTGCTTCTTCTCTTTCGGCTTCTCCTGCTTTTGCTTCTTGTGCTTCTCCTGCTTCTCTTTCTGCTTCTCATTCCGCTTCTGTTTCTCTTTCTTCTTCTGCTTCTCCTCCTTCTCCTTCTCCTACTTCTGCTTCTCAATCAGCTTCTGCTTCTTCTGCTTCTCCTGCTTCTCCTTCTGCATCTCCTTCTGATTGTGCTTGTCCTTATGCTTCTTCTTCTGCTTTTGCTTCTCCTTCTCCTGCTTCTCCTTCTGCTTCTGCTTTTGCTTCTGCTTCTTCTGCTCCTTCTGCATCTTCTTCTGCTTCTGCTTCTCCTTCTCCTTCTTCTGCTTCTCCTTCTGATTCTCCTTCTGCTTCTTCTTCTTCTGCTTTACCTGCTTCTCATTCTGCTTCTACTTCTGTTTCTCCTTCTCCTTCTTGTTCTTCTGCTTTTCCTTTGGCTTCTCCTTCTGTTTCTGCTACAACTGCTACTGCTTCTACTTCTTCTGTTTCTTCTGCTTCTCCTTCTGCTTTTGATTCTCTTTCTGCTTCTGCTTCTCCTTCAGCTTCTCGTTCTGCTTCTCCAGATTCTGCTTCTTCTGCTTCTCCTGCTTCTCCTTCTGCTTGAGGTTCTGCTTCTGCTTCTTCGGATTCTTATGCTTCTGCTTATTCTGCTTCTGCTTCTTCTGCTTCCCCTCCTTCTCTTTCTGCTTCTCCTTCTGTTTCTGCTTCTCCTTCTGCTTCTGCTTCTTGTCCTTTTACTGATTCTTCTACTTCTGCTTCTCCTGTTTCTGCATCTCCTGCTTCTCCTTCTGCTGCTCTTTCTGCTTTTCCTGCTGCTTTTCCGTCTCCTGGTCCTTCTTCTGCTTCTCTTTCTGCTTCTCCTTCTGTTTCTCCTTCTCCTACTCGTTCTTCTGCTTTTCCTTCTGCTTCTCCTTCTGCTTTTGCTTCTCTTTCTGCTTCTGCTTCTCCTTCTGCTTCTCCAGATTCTGCTTCTTCTGCTTCTCCTGCTTCTTCTTCTGCTTCAGGTTCTGCTTCTGCTTCTTCGGCTTCTTCTGCTTCTGCTTCTCCTCCTGCTGCTTCTTCTGCTTCTCCTGCTTCTCTTTTTGCTTTTCCTTCAGTTTCTGCTTCTCCTTCTGCTTCTGCTTCTTCTCCTTCTTCTGTTTCTTCTGCTTCTGCTTCTCCTGCTTCTGCTTCTCCTGCTTCTGCTTCTCCTGCTTCTCGTTCTGCTTCTCTTTCTGCTTCTCTTTCTGCTTCTCCTTCCCCTTCTTCTGCTTCTCCTTCTGCTTCTGCTTCAATTTCTCCTTCTGCTTCTCATTCTGCTTCTGTGTCTTCTGTATCTTCAGCTTCTCCTGCTTCTGCTTCTCCTGCTTCTCCTACTTCTCGTGCTGCTTTTCCTTCTGCGTCTCTTTCTGCTTCTGCTTATCCTTTTGCTTCTCCTACTCCTAATCCTTCTTTCTCGCCTTCGACTTCTTCTGCTTCTGCTTCTCTTGCTGCTTCTGCTTCCGCTTATTCTACTATTACTGTTTCTTCTGCTTCTGCTTCAGATTGTGCTTCTCCTGTTTCTCTTTCTGATTCAGATTCTTCTTCTGCTTCTTCGGCTTCTCCTGTTTCTTCTGCTTCTGCTTCTCCTGCTTCTTCTGCTTCTCCTGCTTCTCTTTCTGCTTCTCCTTCTGCTTCTGCTTCTCCTTCTCCTTCTGCTTCTGCTCTTCTCCTTCTTCTGTTACTTTTGCTTCTGTTTCTTCTGCTTCTTCTTCTGTTTCTTCTGATTCTACTTCTGCTTCTCCGTCTTCTCCTTCTCTTTCTGCTTCTTCTGATTCTCCTGCTTCTACTTCTTGTTCTCCTTCTGTTTCTGCTTCTCTTTCTGCTTCTGCTTCTCCTTCTGCTGCTCCTTCTCCTTCTCTTTTTTCTGCTTCTCCCACTGCTTCTGCTTCTGCTGCTTTTGCTTATTCTTTTTCTTCTGCTTCTGCTTCTCCTGCTTCTGCTTCTTCTGCTTCTACTGCTTCTCCTTATGCTTCTCCTTATGCTTCTCCTTCTTCTTCTTCTTCTTCTTCTTCTTCTTCTTCTTCTTCTTCTTCTTCTTCTTCTTCATCTTCTTCTTCTTCTTCTACTTCTTCTTCTTCTGCTTCATCATCTTCTACATCAAATACAACAGAATACAATTAACCTGCTTCTACAGATTCTACTGCATCTCATATCTGCTTCAATCGCTACTGCTTCAACTGATGCTCCTCCAAAAGATTCTGCAGAAATTTCCATCACCTTCTTCTTCTTCTACTGC
>NW_012307329.1:0-2648 GCF_000151885.1 Dipodomys ordii | reverse complement strand
CAGTGGGACTCAGCGGGGGACACAGTTTGTACACAGCGGGACACAGCGGGACACAGCGGGTGACACAGAGGGGTAAACAGCGGGCACAGCGGGGAACACAGCGAGGACACAGCGGGACCAAGCGGGACACAGCGTCGATACAGCGGGGACACAGTGGGACACAGCGGGGTACACAGCTGGGTACACAACGGGACACAGCGGGGGACACAGCGAGGACACAGCAGAACACAGCGTGGGAAACATCGAGGACACAGCGGGACACAGCGAGACACATCGGGACACAGTGGGGACACAGCAGTAGACACAGCGGGACACAGCGAGGACACAGCGGGGCACAGCGGGGACACAGCGGCACCCAGCAGGACACAGCGGGGCACACAGCGGGACACAACGGGAAACAGCCGGGGACACAACGAGGACACAGCGGCACAGAACGGGGGACACAGCAAGGACACAGTGGGACACAGCGGGGGACACAGCGAGACATACCGGGGGACACAGCGGGCGACACAGAGGGACACAGCGGGACACAGCGGGGGACACAGGGAGGACACAGCGGGACACAGCGGGGGACATAGCGAGGACACATTGGGACACAGCGGGGACACAGCGGGACTCAGCGGGGCACAGCAGTACACAGCAGGACACACCGGAACACAGCGGGGACACAGCGGGGGGACACAGCGGGACACAGTGGGGGACACAGGGAGGACACAGCGGGACACAGCGGGGGACATAGCGAGGACACATTGGGACACAGCGGGGACAAAGCGGGACTCAGCGGGGCACAGCAGTACACAGCTGGACACACAGGGACACAGCGGGGACACAGCAGAGACACAGCGGGGGACACAGCGGGACACAGCGGGGGACACAGGGAGGACACAAAGGGACCCAGCGGGACCCAGCGTCGATATGGCAGGGACACAGCAGGTCACAGCGGGGTGTACAGCTGGGTACACAACGGGAAACTACGGGGGACACAGCGAGGACACAGAGGGACACAGCGGGACACAGCGGGGACACTGCGGGAACATAGTGGGACACAGCGGGGTACACAGCGGGACACAGCGCTACACAGCTAGGGACACAGCGGGGACAAAGCGGCAGACAGCGGGGGACACAGCGAGGACACAGCGGGACACAGCGGCGACACAGAGGGGACTCAGCGGGACAAAGCGGGGGACACAGCGGGACACAGCGCGACACAGCGGGGAACAGCGGAGACAGAGAGGGGCCAAAGAGAGACGCAGCGGTGACACAGCTGGACACAACGTAGTACACAGCAGGACACAGCCGGGCACACAGCGGGGACACAGCAGGGACCAAGCGGGACATAGCGGGACACAGCGGAACACAGCAGGGGACACAGCGGGACACAGCAGGGGACCCAGCTAGGACACAGCGAGGACACAAGCGGGACACAGCAGCGGGGGACACAGCTGGGGACACAGCGGGACACAGCGGGACACAGCAGGACACAGCGTCAATACAGCAGGGACACAGTGTTACACAGCGTGGTACCCAGCTGTGGACACAACGGGACAGAGTGGGGGCACAGCGAGACACAGCGGGACAAAGCGAGGACACAGCGGGACACATTGGTGACACAGCGGGGGACATAGCAGGACACAGCAGCGGACACAGCGGGGGACACAGCGGGACACAGCGTGACACAGCGGGGGACACAATGGGGACACAGCGGGACACAGCAGGGGACACAGCGAGGACACAGCGGAACATAGCGGGGGACACAGAGAGGACACAGCGGGACACAGCGAGACAAAGCGGGACACAGCGTGGACACAGCAGTAGACACAGCGGGACATAGCAGGGGACACAGCTGGGGACACAACGGGACACAGCAGGGGACACAGCGAGGACAGAGCGGGACACAGCGGGACACAGCGGGGACACAGCGTCGATACAGTGGGGACACAGCGAGACCCCGCGGGCAACACAGGAAGGAAACAGCGGGACCCAGTGGGACACAGCGTCGATACAGCGGGACACAACGGGGTACACAGCTGGGGACACAAGAGGACACAGCGGGGGACACAGCGGTACACAGCGGGACATAGCGGGGGACACAGCGGGACCCAACGGGAGACCCAGCGAGGACACAGCGGGACACAGCGGGGGACACAGGGGGACACAGCGGGGGACACAGCGGGACACAGCGGGACACAGCGGGGGACACAGCAAGGACACAGCGGCACACTGCATGGGACACAGCAAGGACACAGTGGGACACAGCGGGGGACACAGCGGGACATAGCGGGGGACACAGCGGGGGACACAGCGGGACACAGCGGGACACCGCGGGGGACACAGCGGGACACAGTGGGACACAGCGGGACACAGCGGGACACAGCGGGGACAGAGCGAGGACACATTGGGACACATTGGGACACACCGTGATTCAGCGGGGGACACAGCAGTATACAGCGGGACAAAGCGGGACACAGCGGGGACACAGCAGAGACACAGCGGGGGACAGAGCGGTACACAGCGGGGGACCCAGGGATGACAGACCAGGACCCAGCGGGACCCAGCGTGGATACAGCAGGGACCCAGCTGGACCCAGCGGGACACAGCGGGGACACAGCAGTAGACACAGCGGGACACAGCGTTGGACAAAGGAGGTG
>NW_012307328.1:0-2648 GCF_000151885.1 Dipodomys ordii | reverse complement strand
CCAGCGGTACACAGCATCGATACAGCGGGGACACAGCGTTACACAGCGTGGTACACAGCCGTGAACACAACGGGACACAGTGGGGGCACAGCGGAACACAGCGGGACACAGTGGGACACAGCGGGGGCAAAGCTTGAGACACAGCGGGGTACAGAGCAGGAGATAGCGGGGGACACAGCGAGGACACAGCGGGACACAGCGCTGACACTGCGGGGGACACAGCGGGGGACACAGCGGGGGACACAGCCGGACAGAGCAGGACACAGCGGGGGAAACAGGGGGGACCCAGCGGGACCCAGCGCGGGACACAGCGTGGACACATTGGGACACAGTGGGGACACAGCGGGACACAGCGGGGGACACAGCAGTACACAGCAGGACACAGCGGGTCACAGCGAGGGACACAGAGGGGTACATAGCGGGACACAGTGGGGAACAGAGGGAGGACACAGCGGGACACAGCGTCGATACAGCGGGAACACAGCGGGACACAGTGGGGTACACAGCTGGGGACACAACGGGACACAGCGGGGGACACAGCGAGGACACAGCAGAACACAGCGTGGGAAACAGCGAGGACACAGCGGGACACAGCGAGACACAGCGGGACACAGTGGGGACACAGCAGTAGACACAGCGAGACACAGTGGTGTACACAGCGGGACACAGCGGGGACACAGCGGGGAACACAGCGAGGACACAGCGGGGACACAGCGGGGACACTGCGGGAACATAGTGGGACACAGCGGGGCACACAGCGGGACACAGCGGGACACAGCTTGGGACACAGCGGGAACACAGCAGGACACAGCAGGGGACACAGCGAGGACACAGCGGGACACAGTGGGACACAGTGTGGGACAATGCGGGACACAGTAGGGGACACATCGAGGAAACAGCGGGACACAGCGGCGACACATAGAGGACTCAGCGGGGGACACAGTGGGGGACAGAGCGGGACACATCGGGACACTGCGGGGCACAGCGGGGGACACAGCCGGACACAGCAGGGACACAGCGGGGACACCGCGGGACCCAGCAGGACACAGCGGGGGACACAGCGGGACACAGCGGGACACAGCTGGGGACACAGCAGGGACACAGTGGGACACAGTAGGACACAGCGTGGGACAAAGCGGGAGACAGCGGAGGACACAGCGAGGACACACCTGGACACAGCGGGGACACAGAGGGGACTCAGCAGGGGACATAGAGGGGAAAAAGCGGGACACCACGGGACACAGTAGGACACAGAGGGACACAGCGGGGACACTGCGGGACACAGCCGGGGGACACAGCGGTGGACAGCGGGGGACAGACAAGGGACACAGCGGGACACAGAGGGGACACAGCTGGACACAGAAGGGTACACAGCGGGGCACTGCGGACACACAACGGGGACAGAGCTGGACACAGAGGGACACAGATGGGACAGAGCGGGACACAGCGGGACACAGCAGGGGACTCAGCAGGACACAGCGGGGGACACAGGGAGGACACAGCTGGACACTGATTGAGACAGAGCGAGGACACAGCCGGACACAGCGAAACACAGCGTGACACAGTGGGGACACAGCAGGGGACACAGCGGGACACAGGCGGGGACACAGAGGAACACAGCGGGGTAAACAGCAAGGACAAAGCGGGACACAGCGGGGGACACAGCGAGGACACAGCGGGACACAGCGGGACACAACGTCGATACAGCGGGGACACAGCGGGACACAGTGGGGTACACAGCTGTGGACACAACGGGACACAGCGGGGGACACAGCGAGGACACAGCAGAACACAGCGTGGGAAACAGCGAGGACACAGCGGGACACAGCGAGACACAGCGGGACACAGTGGGGACACAGGAGTAGACACAGCGAGACACAGCGAGGGACACAGCGGGACACAGCGGGGAACACAGCGAGGACACAGCGGGGACACAGCGGGGACACTGCGGGAACATAGTGGGACGCAGCGGGGCACACAGCGGGACACAGCGGGACACAGCTTGGGACACAGCGGGAACACAGCAGGACACAGCAGGGGACACAGCGAGGACACAGCGGGACACAGTGGGACACAGCGTGGGACAAAGCGGGAGGCAGCAGGGGACACAGCGAGGACACAGCGGGACACAGCGGCGACACATAGAGGACTCAACGGGGGACACAGTGGGGGACAGAGCAGGAAACATCGGGACACTGCGGGGCACAGCGGGGGACACAGCGGGACACAGCGGGGGACCCAGCGGGACACAGCGGGACACAGCGGGACACTCCGGGGGACACAGCAGGGACACAGTGGGACACAGTAGGACACAGCGTGGGACAAAGCGGGAGACAGCGGAGGACACAGCGAGGACACAGCTGGACACAGCGGGGACACAGAGGGGACTCAGCAGGGGACATAGAGGGGAAAAAGCGGGACACCACGGGACACAGTAGGACACAGCGGGACACAGCAGGACCCAGCGGGGAAACAGGGGGGACACAGTGGGATACAGCGAGGACACAGCGGGTCACAGCGGGACCATCCGGGGCACAGCGGGGGACACAGCGGGACACAGCGGGGGACACAGGGAGGACACAGCGGAACACAGCATGGGACAATGCGAGGACACAGCGGGAAACAGCGAGACACAGCGGGACCCAGCG
>NW_012307327.1:0-2648 GCF_000151885.1 Dipodomys ordii | reverse complement strand
TCAACGGAGAAGGTGAGAGGGAAGGATTAGGAGTAGGAGAAGCAAAAGGATAAGCAGAAGCAGAAAGAGAAGCAGAAGAAGAAGCAGCACGAGAAGTAGGAGAAGCAGGAGAAGCAGAAGCAGGAGAAGCAGAAGAAACAGAAGACGCAGAAGCAGAATGAGAAGCAGAAGGAGAAATTGAACCAGAAGCAGAAGGAGAAGCAGAAGCAGAAGGAGAAGCATAAGAAGGAGAAGGAGAAGCAGAAAGAGAAGCAGAAAGAGAAGCAGAACGAGAAGCATGAGAAGCAGAAGCAGGAGAAGCAGAAGCAGAAGAAACAGAAGAAGGAGAAGAAGCAGAAGCAGAAGGAGAAGCAGAAACAGAAGGAAAAGTAGAAAGAGAAGCAGGAGAAGCAGAAGAAGCAGCAGCAGGAGAAGCAGAAGCAGAAGAAGCCGAAGAAGCAGAAGCTGAACCTGAAGCAGCAGGAGAAGGAGGAGAAACAGAAGAAGCAGAACCTGAAGAAGCAGAAGGAGAAGCAGAAGCAGAAAGAGAAGCAAAAGCAGAATGAGAAGCAGAAGAAACAGAAGAAGGAGAGGCAGTAGCAGAAGAAGCAGAAGATGCAGAAGCAGAAGGAGAAGCAGAAGGAAAAGCAGAAGAACGAGAAGGAGAAGGACAAGGAGAAACAGAAGGAGAAGCAGAAAGAGAAGCAGAAGAAGGAGCAGGAGAAGGAAAAGCAGCAGGAGAAGCAGAAATAGCAGCAGAAGGAGAAGCAGGAGATGCAGAAACAGGAGAAGTAGAAGCAGAAGAAACAGGAGAAGGACAAGAAGCAGAAGCAGAAGCAGAACCTGAAGCATAAGGAGAAGCATAAGGAGAAGCAGTAGAAGCAGAAGCAGGAGAAACAGAAGCAGAAGAAAAAGAATAAGCAATAGAAGCAGAAGCAGAAGCATTGGGAGAAGCAGAAGAAGGAGAAGGAGAAGGAGCAGCAGAAGGAGAAGTTGAAGCAGAAATAGAAGCAGAAACAGAAGGAGAAGAAGGAGAAGAAGAACGAGAAACAGGAGAATCAGAAGAAGTAGAAGTAGAAGCAGAAAGAGAAGAAGAAGGAGAAGCAGAAGTAGAATCACAAGAAACAGAAGAAGAAGAAGAAGAAGAAGAAGAAGAAGAAGAAACAGTAGCAAAAGAAACAGAAGAAGGAGAAGAGCAGAAGAAGAAGCAGAAGGAGAAGCAGAAGGAGAAGGAGAAGCAGAAAGAGAAGCAGGAGAAGCAGAAGAAGCAGGCGAAGCAGAATCAGAAGAAACAGGAGAAGCCGAAGAAGCAGAAGCCGAATCTGAAGCAGGAGAAACAGAAGAAGCACAATCTGAAGCAGAAGCAGAAGAAACAGAAACAGTAGAATAAGCAGAAGCACAAGCAGCAGGAGAAGCAGAAGAAGAAGACGGAGAAGGCGAAAGAGAAGGAGTAGGAGTAGGAGAAGCAAAAGGATAAGCAGAAGCAGAAAGAGACGCAGAAGGAGAAGCAGCACGAGAAGTAGGAGAAGCAGGAGAAGCAGAAGCAGGAGAAGCAGAAGAAACAGAAGACGCAGAAGCAGAATGAGAAGCAGAAGGAGAAATTGAAGCAGAAGCAGAAGGATAAGCCGAAGCAGAAGGAGAAGCAGAAGAAGGAGAAGGAGAAGCAGAAAGAGAAGCAGAACGAGAAGCAGGAGAAGCAGTAGCAGGAGAAGCAGAAGCAGAAGAAACAGAAGAAGGAGAAGAAGCAGAAGGAGAAGCAGAAACAGAAGGAAAAGCAGAAAGAGAAGCAGGAGAAGCAGAAGAAGCAGAAGCAGGAGAAGCAGAAGCAGAAGAAGCCGAAGAAGCAGAAGCAGAACCTGAAGCAGAAGGAGAAGCAGAAGAAGCAGAATCTGGAGAAGCAGAAGGAGAAGCAGAAGAAGAAAGAGAAGCAAAAGCAGAAGGAGAAGCAGAAGAAACAAAAGAAGCAGAGGCAGTAGCAGAAGAAGCAGAAGATGCAGAAGCAGAAGCAGATGGAAAAGGAGAAGAACGAAAAGTTGAAGGAAAAACAGAAGGAGAAACAGAAAGAGAAGCAGAAGAAGGAGCAGGAGAAGGAAAAGCAGCAGGAGAAGCAGGAAGAGCAGCAGAAGGACAAGCAGGAGATGCAGAAACAGGAGAAGCAGAAGCAGTTGATACAGGAGAAGGACAAGAAGCAGAAGCAGAAGGAGAAGCAGAAACAGAGGGAGAAGCAGAAAGAGAAGGAGGGGAAGCAGAAGAAGCAGAAGCAGGAGAAGCAGAAGCATAAGAATCCGAAGAAGAAGAAGCAGAACCTGAAGCAGAAAGAGAAGCAGGGGAAGCAGAAGAAGCAGAATATGGAGAAGCAGAAGGAGAAGGTGAAGGAGAAGCAGAAGCGGAAAGAGAATCAAAAGCAGAAGTAGAAGCAGAAGAAACAGAAGAAGCAGTAGCAGTTGCAGCAGAAGCAGAAGGAGAAGCATAAGGAAAAGCAGAAGAACGAGAACAAGAAGGAGAAACAGAAGCAGAAGGAGAATCAGAAGGAGAAGCAGAAGAAGCAGAAGTAGAAGCAGAAACAGAAGAATAAGCATAAGGACAAGCACAAGCAGAAGGAGATGCAGAAGGAGAAGCATGAGAAGCAGGAGAAGCAGAAGCAGAAGAAAGAAGTAGAAGTAGGAGAA
>NW_012307326.1:0-2648 GCF_000151885.1 Dipodomys ordii | reverse complement strand
AGCCGAAGGAGAAGCAGCACGAGAAGTAGGAGAAGCAGGAGAAGCAGAAGCAGGAGAAGCAGAAGAAACAGAAGACGCAGAAGCAGAATGAGAAGCAGAAGGAGAAATTGAAGCAGAAGCAGAAGGAGAAGCAGAAGGAGAAGGAGAAGCAAAAGAAGGAGAAGGAGAAGCAGAAAGAGAAGCAGAACGAGAAGCAGGAGAAGCAGAAGCAGGAAAAGCAGAAGGAGAAGAAACAGAAGAAGGAGAAGAAGAAGAAGCAGAAGGAGAAGCAGAAACAGAAGGAAAAGCAGAAAGAGAAGCAGGAGAAGCAGAAGAAGCAGCAGCAGGAGAAGCAGAAGCAGAAGAAGCCGAAGAAGCAGAAGCAGAACCTGAAGAAGAAGGAGAAGCAGGAGAAGCAGAAGAAGCAGAACCTGGAGAAGCAAAAGGAGAAGCAGAAGCAGAAAGAGAAGCAAAAGCAGAAGGAGAAGCAGAAGGAGAAGCAGAAGAAACAGAAGAAGGGGAAGCAGAAGAAGCAGAAGCAGGAGAAGCAGAAGCATAAGAATCCGAAGAAGCAGAAGCAGAACCTGAAGCAGAAGGAGAAGCAGGGGAAGCAGAAGAAGCAGAATATGGAGAAGCAGAATGAGAAGCTGAAGGAGAAGCAGAAGCGGAAAGAGAATCAAAGCAGAAGGAGGAGCAGAAGAAACAGAAGAACCAGTAGCACTTGCAGCAGAAGCAGAAGGAGAAGCAGAAGGAAAAGCAGAAGAACGAGAACAAGAAGGAGAAACAGAAGCAGAAGCAGAAGGAGAATCAGAAGGAGAAGCAGAAAAAGCAGAAGGAGAAGTAGAAACAGAAGAATAAGCATAAGGAGAAGCACAAGCAGAAGGAGATGCAGAAGGAGAAGCAGGAGAAGCAGAAGAAGAAGAAGAAGTAGAAGTAGGAGAAAGAGAAGGAAGAGCAGCAGAAAGCAATAGGAGAAGCAGAAGCAGAAGCAGAAAGCAGAATGAGTAGCAGAAAGAGAAGCAGTAGAACCAGAAGAAGCAGGAAAAGCAGAAGCAGAAGAAAGAGAAGAAGAAGATGAAGAAGAAGAAGAAGAAGAAGAAGAAGAAGAAGAAGAAGAAGAAGAAGAAGAAGAAGGAGAAGGAGAAGGAGAAGCATAAGGATAGCAGTAGAAGCAGAAGAAGCAGAAGCAGGAGAAGCAGAAACAGAAGAAAAAAATAAACAAAAGAAGCAGGAGTAGAAGCAGTGGGGGAGGCAGAAAAAGGAGAAGGAGAAGGAGCAGCAGAAGGAGAATCAGAAGCAGAAAGAGAAGCAGAAACACAAGGAGAACAAGAAGGAGAAGCAGGAAAATCATAAGAAGCAGAAGTAGAAGCAGAAAGAGAAGGAGAAGAAGGAGAAGCAGAAGTAGAATCAGAAGAAACAGAAGAAGAAGAAGAAGAAGCAGAAGAATCAGAAGCAAAAGAAACAGAAGAAGGAGAAGAGCAGAAGCAGAAGAAGAAGGAGAAGCAGAAGCAGAAGGAGATGGAGAAAGAGAAGCAGGAGAAGCAGAAAAAGCAGGAGAAGCAGAAGCAGAAGAAACAGGAGAAGCCGAAGAAGCAGAAGCAGTATCTGAAGCAGAAGGAGAAACAGAAGAAGCACAATCTGAAGCAGAAGCAGAAGAAACAGAAAGAGTAGAATAAGCAGAAGCAGAAGCAGCAGGAGAAGCAGAAGGAGAAGGCTATAGAGAAGGTTAGGAGTAGGAGAAGCAAAAGGATATGCAGAAGCAGAATTAGACGCAGAAGGAGAAGCAGCTCGAGAAGGAGGAGAAGCAGGAGAAGCTGAAGCTGGAGAATCAGAAGACGCAGAAGCAGAATAAGAAGCAGAAGGAGAAATTGAAGCAGAAGCAGAAGCAGAAGGAGAAGCAGAAGCCGAAGGAGAAGCAGAAGAAGTAGAAGGAGAAGGAGAAGCAGAAAGAGAAGCAGAATGAGAAGCAGGAGAAGCAGAAGCAGGAGAAGCAGAAGCAGAAGAAACAAAAGAAGGAGAAGAAGCAGAAGCAGAAGGAGAAGCAGAAACAGAAGGAAAAGCAGAAAGAGAAGCAGGAGAAGCAGAAGAAGCAGCAGCAGGAGAAGCAGAAGCAGAAGAAGCCGAAGAAGCAGAAGCAGAACCTGAAGCAGAAGGAGAAGCAGGAGAAGCAGAAGAAGCAGAATCTGGAGAAGCAGAAGGAGAAACAAAGCAGAAAGAGAAGCAAAAGCAGAAGGAGAAGCAGAAGGAGAACAGAAGAAACAGAAGAAGCAGAGGGAGTAGCAGAAGAAGCAGAAGATGCAGAAGCAGAAGGAGAAGCAGAAGGAAAAGCAGAAGAACGAGAAGGAGAAGGAGAAACAGAAGGAGAAGCAGAAGAAGGAGCAGGAGAAGGAAAAGCAGCAGGAGAAGCAGAAAGAGCAAAAGAAGGAGAAGCAGGAGGTGGAGAATCAGGAGAAGCAGAAGCAGAAGAAACAGGAGAAGGACAAGAAGCAGAAGCAGAAGGAGAAGCAGAAACAGAAGGAGAAGCAGAAAGAGAAGGAGGGGAAGCAGAAGAAGCAGAAGCAGGAGAAGCAGAAGCATAAGAATCCGAAGAAGCAGAAGCAGAACCTGAAGCAGAAGGAGAAGCAGGGAAAGCAGAAGAAGCAGAATATGGAGAAGCAGAATGAGAAGCG
>NW_012307325.1:0-2648 GCF_000151885.1 Dipodomys ordii | reverse complement strand
GAATCAAAAGCAGAAGGAGAAGCAGAAGAAACAGAAGAAGTAGAAGCAGTAGCAGTGTAGCAGAAGCAGAACGAGAAGCAGCAGGAAAAGCAGAAGAACAAGAAGGAGAAGGAGAAACAGAAGGAGAAGCAGAAAGAGAAGCAGGTAAAGCAGATGATGAAGAAGCAGAAGGAGAATCAGAAGGAGAAGCAGAAGAAGGAGAAGGAGAAGCAGAAGAAGATGCAGAAGGAGAAGCAGAAGAAGCAGAAGCAGAAGGAGAAAAAGGAAAAGCAGAAGAAGCAGAAGCAAAAGGAGAAGCAAAAGAAGGAGAAGGAGAAGGAGAAGCAGAAGCAGAAGAAGAAGCATAAGGACAAGCACAAGCAGAAGGAGATGCAGAAGGAGAAGCAGGAGAAACAGAAGAAGCAGAAGCTGAAGGAGAAGCAGAAGTAGGAGAAAGAGAAGGAGGAGAAGCAGAAGCAGAAGGAGAAGCAGAATGAGAAGCAGAAAGAGAAGCAAGAGAAGCACAAGAAGCAGAAGTAGGAGAAGCCGAAAGAGAAGAAGCAGAAGAAGCAGAAACAGAAGCAGAAGTAGAAGCAGAAGCAGAAGGAGAAGCAGCAGAAGAAGTAGAACCAGAAATTCAGGCAGGAGAAACAGAAGAAGCAGAGCAGAAGCAGAAGGAGAAGCAAAAAGAGAAGCAGAAGAATAAGTAGAAGAACCAGCAGAAGGAGAAGCAGCAGAAGAAGCAGAAATACAAGCAGGAGAAGCAGAAGCAGAAAGAGAAGTAGAAGCAGAAGAAGCAGCAGAAGAAGAAGAAGCAGTAGAAGCATAAGAAGCCGAAGCAGGAGATGCAGAACCAGAAGAAAAAGAAGAAGCAGAAGCAGAGTGAGAAACAGAAGAAGGAGAAGGAGCAGCCGAAGGTGAAGCAGAAGGAGATGCAGAAGGAGAAAGAGAAGCAGGAACAGAAGGAGGAGAAGAAGGAGAAGTTGGAGAATCAGAAGAAGCAGAAGCAGAAGCAGAAAGGGAAGCAGAAGGAGAAGGAGAAGCAGAAGGAGAAGGACAAGTAGGAGAATCAGAAGAAGCAGAAGCGGGAGAAGCAGCAGCAGAAGAAGAAGAAACAGAAGAAGGAGAAGGAGCAGAAGGAGAAGCAGAAGCAGAAGGAGAAGCAGAAAGAGAAGCAGAAGAAGCAGTAGCAGGAGAAGCAGAAGCAGAAGAAACAGAAGAAGCCCAAGAACCAGAAGGAGAACCTGAAGCAGAAGGAGAAGCAGAAGCAGCAGAAGCTGGAAAAGCAGAAGCAGAAGAAACAGAACAAGCAGAAGAAGCAGAAGCAGAACGAGAAGCAGAAGAAGAAGAAGGAGAAAGAGAAGGATTAGGAGTAGGAGGAGCAGAAGCAGAATAAGAAGCTGAAAGAGAAGCAGAAGGAGAAGCAGAAGGAGAAACAGAAGAAGCAGAAGCAGGAGAAGCAGAAGCAGAAGAAGATTGAGAAGCACAAGAAGGAGAAATTGAAGGAGAAGGAGAATGAGACGGAGAAGCAGAAGGAGAAGTAGGAGAAGCAGAAGAAGAAGAAGCAGGAGAAGCAGAAGCAGAAGAAGGAGAAAGAAAAGGATTAGGCGTAGGAGAAACAGAAGGATAAGCAGAAGCATAAAGAGAAGGAGAAGGAGACGCAGGAGAAGCAGAAGGAGCAGAAGCAGGAGAAGCAGAAGCATAATGAAAGGCAGAAGAAGGAGAAATTGAAACAGAAGAAGATGCAGAAGGAGAAGCAGAAGCAGTAGTAGAAGCAGAAGAAGGAGAAGGAGAAGGAGAAGCATAAAGAGAAACCGAAGGAGAAGCAGGAGTAGCAGAAGCAGGAGAAGCAGAATCAGAAGAAATAGAAGATGGAGAAGAAGCAGAAGCAGAAAGAGAAGCAGAAACAGAAGGAGAAGCAGAAATAGAAGCAGAAGAAGCCGAAGAAGCAAAAGGAGAACCTGAAGGAGAAGGAGAAGCTGGAGAAGCAGAAGAAGAAGAATCTGGAGAAGAAGAAGGAGGACCAGAAGAAGAAGCAGAGGCAGAAAGAGAAGCAAAAGCATAAGGAGAAGCAGAAGAAACAGAAGAAGCAGAAGCAGTAGCAGAAGAATCTGAAGATGCAGAAGCAGAAAGAGAAGCAGAAGGAATAGCAGAAGAACGAGAAGGAGAAACAGAAGGAAAAGCAGAAGGAGAAGCAGGAAAAGAAGAAGAAGCAGAAGCAGACGGAGAAGCAGAAGAAGGAGAAGGAGAAGCAGAAGCAGAAGAAGAAGCAGAAGGAAAAGCACAAGCAGAAGGAGATGCAGAAGGAGAAGCAGGAGAAGCAGAAGAAACAGAAGCAGAAGGAGAAGAAGAAGGAGAAGAAGCAGAATCAGAAGAAGCAGAAGCAGAAATAGAAAGAGAAGCCGACGAAGAGAAGCAGAACGTGAAGCAGGAGACATAAGAAGCAGAAGCGGGAGAAGCAGAAGAAGAAGAAAGAGAAGAAGGAGAAGGAGCAGAAGGAGAAGCAGAAAGAGAAGCAGGAAAAGCAGAAGAAGCAGAAGCAGGAGAAGCAGAAGCAGAAAACAGGAGAAGGACAAGAAGCAGAAGCAGAAGGAGAAGCAGAAACAGAAGGAGAAGCAGAAAGAGAAAGAGGGGAAGCAGAAGAAGCAGAAGCAGGAGAAGCAGAAGCA
>NW_012307324.1:0-2649 GCF_000151885.1 Dipodomys ordii | reverse complement strand
CACCGCTGTGTCCCGCTGTGTCCTCGCTGTGTCCCCCGCTGTCTCACTCTCTGTCCCCCACTGTGTCTCACACTTTGCCCTGCTGTGTCCCACTGTGTTCCGCTGTGTCCCGCTGTGCCCCCACTGTGTCCCGTTGTGTCCACAGCTGTGTACCATACTGTATAATGCTGTGTCCCTGCTGTATCGACGCTGTGTCCCGCTGGGTCCTGCTATGTACTCCGTTGTGTCCAGCTTTGTCACTGCTGTGTCCCCCGCTTTGTCCCGCTGTGTCCTCGCTGGATTCCCCGCTGGGTCCCGCTGTGTCCCCCGCTGGGTCCCGCTGGGTCCCGCTGTGTCCCGCTCTGTCCCTGCTGTGTCCCACTGTGCCCTGCTGTGTCCTAGCTGTGTCCCCCGCTGTCTCGAGCTCTGTCCCTCGCTGTGTCTCACGATTTGTCCTTGCTTTGTCCCACTGTGCCCCGCTGTGTCCCGCTGTGCCCACACTGTGTCCCCTTGTGTCCACAGATGTGTACCACACTGTGTAACGCTGTATCCCCGCTGTATCGACGCTGTGTCCTGCTGGGTCCCGCTGTGTCCTCGCTGTGTTCCCTGCTGTGTTCCGCTTTGTCCCCCGGTGTGTCCCCCGCTGTGTCCTCGCTGTGTCCCCCGCTGTATCCCGCTGTGTCCTCGCTGTGTCCCCTGCTGTGTCCCGCTGTGTCCCCCGCTGTGTCCCGCTGTGTCCCGCAGTGTCCCCTGCTGTGTACCCTGCTTTGTCCCGCTGTGTCCTCGTTGAGTCCTGCTCTGTCTCCTCCTTGTCCCTGCTGTGTTCCGCTGTGTCCCGTGGTGTCCCGCTTTGTCCCCCGCTGTGTCCCCCGTTGAGTCCCCGCTGTGTCCCCGCTGTGTCCCGCTCTGTCCTCCCTGTGTCCCCGGCTGTGTCCCGCTGTGTCCCCTGCTGTGTCCTGCTGTGTCCACTGCTTTGTTCCTGCTGTGTCCCGCTGTGGCCCACTCTGTCCCCGCTGTATCGACGCTGTGTCCCGCTGGGTCCCGCTGTGTCCTCGCTGTGTCCACCGCTGTGTACCGCTCTGTCCACCGCTGTGTCCCGCTGTGTCCCCCGCTCTGTCCCCCTTTGTCTACCGCTGTGTCCCGCTGTTTCCCCCGCTGTGTCCCGCTGTGTCCTCGCTGTGTCCCCCTCTGTCTCCCGCTCTGTCCCACGCTGTGTCTCACGCTTTGTCCCTGATGTGTCCCACTGTGTTCCGCTGTGTCCCGCTGTGACCCCACTGTGTCCCTTTGTGTCCACAGCTGTGTACCACGCTGTGTAACGCTGTGTCCCCGCTGTATCGATGCTGTGTCCCGCTGTGTCCCGCAGTGTCCCCCGCTGTGTCCCCCGCTGTGTCCTCGCAGTGTCCCCCGCTCTGTCCCGCTGTGTCCCGCTCTGTCCCTGTTGTGTCCCGCTGTGTCCTGCTATGTCCTCGCTATGTCCCCCGCTGTCTCCCTCTATGTCCCCCGCTACGTCTCACGATTTGTCCTCGCTGTGTCCCACTGGGTCCCGCTCTGCCCCCACTGTGTCCCGTTGTGTCCACAGATGTGAACCACGCTGTGTAACGCTGTATCCCCGCTATATCGACGCTTTGTCGCGCTGGGTCCCGCTGTGTCCTCACTGTGTTCCCCGCTGTGTCCCGCAGTGTCCCCCGCTGTGTCCCCCGCTGTGTCCTCGCTGTGTCCCCCACTGTGTCCCGCTGTGTCCTCGCTGGGTCCTCCACTGTGTCCCGCTGTGTCCCCCGCTGTGTCCTGCTGTGTCCAGCTGTGTCCCACTCTGTCCCTGTTGTGTCCCGCTGTGTCCTGCTGTGTCCTCGCTGTGTCCCCCGCTGTCTCCCGCTCTGTCCCCCACTGTGTCTCACGATTTGTCCTCGCTGTGTCCGACTGTGTCCCGCTCTGTCCCGCTGTGCCCTCACTGTGTCCCGTTGTGCCCACAGATGTGTACCACGCTGTGTAAGGCTGTATCCCAGCTGTATCGACGCTGTGTCCCGCTGGGTCCCGCTGGATCCTCGCTGGGTCCACCGCTGTGTCCCGCTGTGTCCCCCGCTCTCTCCCCCTGTGTTCACGGCTGTGTCCCGCTGTTTCCCCCGCTGTGTCCCGCTGTGTCCTCGCTGTGTCCCCCGCTGTCTCCCGCTCTGTCCCCCGCTGTGTCTCACGCTTTGTCCCCGCTGTGTCCCACTGTGTTCTGCTGTGTCCCGCTGTGCCCCCACTGTGTCCCGTTGTGTCCACAGCTGTGTACCACGCTGTGTAACGCTGTGTCCCCGCAGTATCGACGCTGTGTCCCGCTGGGTCCCGCTGTGTCCTCGCTGTGTTCACGGCTGTGTCCCACAGTGTCCCCCGCTGTGTACCCCGCTGTGTCCTCGCTGTTTTCCCCGTTGTGTCCCGCTGTGTCCTCGTTGGGTCCCCCACTGTGTCCGGCTGTGTCCCTCGCTGTGTCCCGCTGTGTCCCGCTCTGTCCCTGCTGTGTCCCGCTGTGTCCTGCTGTGTCCTCACTGTGTCCCCCGCTGTCTCCCGCTCTGTCCCCCGCTACGTCTCACAATTTGTCCTCTCTGTGTCTCACTGTGTCCTGCTGTGCCACCACTGTGTCCCGTTGTGTCCACAGATGTGTACCACGCTGTGTAACGCTGTATCCCCGCT
>NW_012307323.1:0-2649 GCF_000151885.1 Dipodomys ordii | reverse complement strand
GTCTCGCTGTGTCCCTGCTTTGTCCTGCTTTGCGCCTGCTGTGTCACCATTCTGTCCCGTTGTGTCACACTGTGTCCCGTGTTGTCCCGCTTTTTCCCCCGCTGTGACCTCGCTATGTTTCCAGCTGTGTCCCGCTGTGTACCACTCTGTGTCCCCCGCTGTGTCCCGCTGTGTACCCGCTGTGTCCCTCTATGTTCCCTCAGTGTCCCAGCAGTGTCCCGCTGTGTCCTCGCTGTGTCCACCGCTGTGTCCCGTTGTGTCCCCAGCTGTGTACCCCGCTATGTCCCGCGGTGTCCCCGCTGTATCGACGCTGTGTCCTGCTGGGTCCCGCTGTGTCCCCCGATGTGTCCCTTTGTGTCCCCAGCTGTGTACTCCGCTGTGTCCCGCTGTGTACCCCGCTGTGTCCCGCTATGTTCCCGCAGTGTCCCCGCTGTGTCCCGCTGTGTCCTCGCTGTGTCCCCCGCTGTGTCCCTGCTGTGTCCCTGCTGTGTCCCGCTGTGTCCCGCTGTGTCCCGCTGTGTCCTCGATATGTCCCACGCTGTGTTCCGCTGTGTCCCCCGCTGTGTCCCGCTGTGTCCCCCGCTGTGACCCGCTGTGTCCCGCTGTGTCCCCCGCTGTGTCGCCACTGTGTGCCCTCTGTGTCCCGCTGTGTACCCCGCTGTGTCCAGCAGTGTTCCCGCTGTGTCCCGCTTTGTCCCCTCTCTGTCCCCTGCTGTCCCCACTGTGTCCCCCGCTGTGTTCCCACTGTGTCCTGCTGTGTCACCCGCTTTGTCCCGCTGGGCCCCTGCAGTGTCCCCGCTGTGTCCTACTGTGTCACACTGTGTCCCGTGTTGTCCTGCTTTGGCCCCCGCTGTGACCTCGCTGTGTTTCTCGCTGTGTCCCACTGTGTACCCTTCTGTGTCTCCCGATGTGTCCCGCTGTGTACCCTGCTGTGTCCAGCTGTGTCCTCGCTGTGTCCCCCGCTGTCTCCTGCTTTGTCCCACGCTGTGTCCCGCTGTGACCCGCTGTGTCCTCGCTGTGTCCCCCGCTGTGTCCCCCGCTTTGTCCCGCTGTGTCCCACTGTGTCCCCACTGTGTCCCGCTGTGTCCCGCTGTGTCCCCGGAGTGCCCGCTGTGTCCCGCTGTGTACCCCGCTGTGTCCAACTGTGTCCCGCTCTGTCCCGCTGTGGCCCTTCTCTGTCTACGCTGTCCCCCGCTGTGTCCCCCACTGTGTCCCGCTGTGTCCCGCTGTGTCCCCTGCTTTATCCTGCTGTGTCCCCGCAGTGTCCCCGCTGTGTCCCGCTGTGTCACACTGTGTCCCGTGGTGTCCCACTTTGTCCCCCGCTGTGTCCCCTGCTGTGTCCTCCGCTGAGTCCCCTCTGCATCGACGCTGTGTCCCGCTGTGTCCTCGCTGTGTTCCCCGCTGTGTCCCGCTGTGTCCCCCGCTGTGTCCCCCGCTATGTCCTCGCTGGGTCCCCCGCTGTGTCCCGGTGTGTCCCCCGCTGTGTCCGACTGTGTCCCGCTCTGTCCCCGCTGTGTCACGCTGTGTCCTCTGTGTCCCCTCTGTGTGCCCGCTGTGTCCCGCTGTGTACCCCGCTGTGTCCAGCTGTGTCACCGCTGTGTCCCGCTGTGGCCCGTCTCTGTCTCCGCTGTGTCCCGCTGTGTCCCCCGCTTTGTCCCGCTGTGTCCCGCTGTGTCCCCCGCTTTGTCCTGCTGTTTCCCCGCAGTGTCCCGCTGTGTCCCACTGTTTCACACTGTGTCCCGTGGTGACCCCGCTGTGTCCCGCTGTGTCCCGCTGTTTCCCCCGCTGTGTCCCCCGCTATGTCCTGCTGTGTCCCCCACTGTGTCCCGCTCTGTCCTTGCTGTGTCCCCCGCTGTGTCCCCCGCTGAGTCCCCGCTGTGTCACCGCTGTGTCCCGCTGTTTCGTCGCTGTGTCCCCTGCTGTCTCCGTTTCTGTCCCCCGCTGTGTCTCACGCTTTGTCCCTGCTGTGTCCCACTGTGTCCCGCTGAGTCCGGCTGTGCCCCCACTGTGTCCCGTTGTGTCCACAGCTATGTACCACGCCTTGTAACGCTGTGTCCCCGCTGTATCGACTCTGTGTCCCGCTGTGTCCCGCTGTGTCCTCGATCTGTTCCCCGCTGGGTCCTGCTGGGTCCCCCGCTGTGTCCCCCGCTGTGTCCTCGCTGTGTCCCCTGCTGTGTCCCGCTGTGTCCTCTCTGGGTCCACCAATGTGTCCCGCTGTGTCCCCCGCTGTGTCGCGCTGTGTAAGGCTGTGTCCCGCTCTGTCCCCGCTGTGTCCCTCTGTGTCCCCACTGTGTGCCTGCTGTGTCCCGCTGTGTCTCCCGCTTTGTCCCACTGTGTCCCATTGTGTCCCTGCTGTGTCCCGCTGTGTCCCGCTGTGTCCCCGCTGTGTGCCCGCTGTGTCCCACTGTGTACCCCGCTGTGTCCAGCTGTGTCACCGCTGTGTCTCGCTGTGGCCACTCTCTGTCTCCACTGTCCCCCGCTGTGTGCCCCGCTGTGTCCCGCTGTGTACCCCGCTTTGTCCTGCTGTGTCCCGCAGTGTCGCCGCTGTGTCCCGCTGTTTAACACTGTGTCCCATGGTGTCCCACTTTGTCCCACAATGTGTCCCCCGCTGAGTACCCTCCGTGTCGCCGCTGTGTCCCACTGTGTCCT
>NW_012307322.1:0-2649 GCF_000151885.1 Dipodomys ordii | reverse complement strand
GACAGAGCGGGACACAGCGGGGGACAAAGCGGGACATAGCGGGGGACACAGCGGGGACACAGCGGGACACAGCGTGGGACACAGGAAGGACACAGAGGTACACAGCGGGGGACAGAGCGAGGACACATTGGGACACAGCGGGACTCAGCGGGGGACACAGCAGTACACAGCGGGACACAGCGGGGCACAGAGGGGAAAGAGCATGGAAACAGCGGGGGACACAGCGAGAAACAGCGGGGGACACAGCGGGGTGCACAGCGGGACACAGCGGGGAAAAAAGCGAGGCCACAGCGGAACACAGCGTGGGACACAGCAAGGACACAGCTGGACACAGCGGGACACAGTGGGGACAAGCAGTAGACACAGCGGGACACAATGGCGGACACAGCGGGACACAGCGGGGGACACAGGGAGGACACAGCGGGACCCAGCGGGACCCAGCCTCGATACAGCGGGGACACAGCGGGACACAGCGAGGTACACAGCTGGGGACACAACAGGACACAGCGGGGGACACAGTGAGGACACAACGGGACACAGCGGGACACAGCGGTACACTGCGGGAACATAGCGAGACACAGCGGGGTACAGAGCGGTACACAGCGGAACACAGCTGGGGACATAGCAGGGACACAGCGGGACACAGCGGGGGACACAGCGAGGACGCAGCGGGACACAGCGGAACTCATCGGGGGACAAAGCGGGAGACAGCGGGGGACACAGCAAGCACACAGCAGGACACAGCGGCCACACAGAGGGGACTCAGTGGGGGACACAGCGGGGGACAAAGAGGGACACCACGGGACACAGTGAGACACAGCGGGACACAGCGGGACACTGTGGGGACACAATAGGACAAAGCGGGGGACACAGCGGGACACAACGGAACAAAGCGGGGGACAGAGCGGAGACAGAGTAGGGCCACAGCGGGACACCTCGGTGACACAGCTGGACACAGCGGGGTACACAGTGGGACACAGCGGGCACACAGCGGGGACACAGCGTGACACAGCGGGACACAGCGGGGGACCCAGCGAGGACACAGCGGGACACAGCGGGGGACACAGCGAGGACACAGCGGGGGACACAGCAGGGACACAGCGGGACACAGCGGGGAACACAGCGAGGACACAGCGGGACCCAGCAGGACACAGCGTCGATACACCGGGGACACAGTGTTGCACAGCGGACAGAGCGGGACACGGCTGGGGACACAGCGGGACACATCGGGAAACAAAGCGAGGTCACAGCGGGGGACAAAGCGGGACAACACGGAACACAGTGTGACACAGCGGGACACAGCGGGACACAGCGGGACACAGCGGGGGACACAGCGGGGAACAGCAGAGGACAGAGAGGGGACACAGCGGGACACAGCGGATACAAAGCTGGACACAGCGGTGTACACAGAGGGACACAGCGGGCACACAGCGGGGACACAGCGGGAAACAACAGGACACAGCGGGGACACAGTGGGACACAGCAGGACAAAGCGGCAGACACAGCGGGACACAGCAGGCACACAGCGGGGACACAGCGGGACACAGCGGGACACAGAGGGAACAGAGCGGGACACAGCCGGACAGAGCGCGACACAGCAGGGGACACAGGGGGACACAGTTGGAGACCCAGTGAGGACACAGCGGGACACAGCAGGGGACTCAGCAAGGACACAGCGGGGGACACAGCGGGACACAGCGCGGGACACTGCGGGACACAGTGTGGGACAGAGCGTGGGGACACAGCGAGATACAGCGGGTACAAAGCTGGACACAGCGGGGTACACAGAGGGACACAGCAGGACACAGCGGGGTACACAGCGGGGACACAGCGGACACACAGCGGGGACACAGAGGGACACAGCGGGGACACAGCGGGGACAGAGCGGGAAACAGTCGGACACAGCGGGACACAGCGGGGGACACAGCGGGACACAGCGGGGGACCCAGCGAGGACACAGCGGGACACAGCGGGGGACACAGCGAGGACACAGCGGTGGACACAACGGTGGACACAGCGGGACACAGCGGGGAACACAGCGAGGACACAGAGGGAAACACTGCGAGGTCACAGCGGGGGACAAAGCGGGACAACACGGGACACAGTGTGACACAGTGGGACACAGTGGGGACACTGCAGGGGCACAGCGAGACAAAGCGGGCGACACAGCGAGACACAGCGGGGGACACAGCGGGGACCAGCAGGGGACAGAGAGGGGACACAGAGGGACACAGCGGGGGACACAGAGGGGTACACAGCGGGACACAGCCGGAAACACAGCGCGGACACAGCGGGACACACCGGGACACAGCGTCAATACAGCGGGGACAGAGAGGGTCACAGCAGGGACACAGCGGGACACAGCGGGACACAGCGGGACACAGCGGGGGACACAGCGGGACACAGCGGAGACACAGCGGGACACAGCGGGACACAGCGGGGGACACAGTGGAACACAGCGTGGGACACAGCGAGGACACAGCAGGACACAGCGGGACACAGCGGCGACCAGCAGGGACACAGCAGGGACACAGCGGGGACACAGCGGGGGACACAGCGGGACACAACGAGGAACACAGCGAGGACACAGCGGGACGCAGCAGGCCACAGCGTCGATACAGTGGGGACACAGCAGGACACAGCGGGGTA
>NW_012307321.1:0-2649 GCF_000151885.1 Dipodomys ordii | reverse complement strand
CTTCTTCTGCTTCTCCTGTTTCTCCTTATGCTTCAGGTTCTGCTTCTGTTTCTTCGGCTTCTTCTGCTTCTGCTTCTCCTGCTGCTGCTTCTTCTGCTGCTCCTGCTTCTATTTCTGCTTTTCCTTCTGTTTCTGCTTCTCCTTCTCCTTCTGCTTCTTCTCCTTCTTATGTTTCTTCTGCTTCTGCTTCTCCTGCTTCTGCTTCTCCTGCTTCTCGTTGTGCTTCTCTTTCTGCTTCTCTTTCTGCTTCTCTTTCTGCTTCTCCTTCTCCTTTTCCTTCTTCTGCTTCTCCTTTTGCTTCTCCTTCTCCTTCTGCTTCAATTTCTCCTTCTGCTTCTCATTCTGCTTCTGCGTCTTCTGTTTCTTCTGCTTCTCTTGCTTCTGCTTCTCCTGCTTCTCCTACTTCTCGTGCTGCTTCTCCTTCTGCGTCTCTTTCTGCTTCTGCTTATCCTTTTGCTTCTCCTACTCCTAATCCTTCTCTTTCGCCTTCTCCTTCTTCTTCTTCTGCTTCTCCTGGTGCTTCTGCTTCTGCTTATTCTACTATTTCTGTTTCTTCTGCTTCTGCTTCACATTGTGCTTCTTCTGTTTCTCCTTCTGCTTCAGATTCTGCTTCTGCTTCTTTGGCTTCTCCTGTTTCTTCTGCTTCTGCTTCTCCTGCTTCTTCTGGTTCTCCTGCTTCTCTTTCTGCTTCTCCTTCTGCTTCTTCTTCTCCTTCTGCTTCTGCTTTTGCTCTTCTCCTACTGTTTCTTTTGCTTCTGTTTCTTCTGCTTCTTCTTCTTCTGTTTCTTCGGATTCTACTTCTGCTTCTCCTTCTTCTCCTTCTCTCTGCTTCTTCTGATTCTCCTGCTTCTCCTTGTTCTCCTTCTGTTTCTGCTTCTCTTCCTGCTTCTGCTTCTCCTTCTGCTGCTCCTTCTCCTTCTCCTTCTTCTGCTTCTCTCACTGCTTCTGCTTCTTTTGCTTATTCTTTTTCTTCTGCTTCAGCTTCTCCTGCTTCTGCTTCTTCTGCTTCTACTGCTTCTCATTATACTTCTCCTTATGCTTCTCCTTATGCTTCTCCTTATGCTGCTGCTTCTTTTTTTTCTTCTTCTTCGTCTTCTTCTTCTTCTCTTTCTTCTGCTTCTGCTTTTCCTGCCTCTTCTGCTTCTGTTGCTTCTCTTTCTGCTTCTCCTTCTTCTTCTGCTTCTTCTTCTGCTTCTGCTTCTCCTTCTGCTTCTGCTTCTGCTCTTATCCTTCTTCTGTTTCTTTTGCTTCTGTTTCTTCTGCTTCTTCTTCTTCTGTTTCTTCTGATTCTAATTCTGCTTCTCCTTCTTCTCCTTCTCTTTCTGCTTCTACTTCTACTTCTTCTGCTTCTCCTGCTTCTGCTTCTTCTGCTTCTCCTGCTTCTCTTTCTGCTTCTCCTTCTGCTTCTCCTTCTGCTCCTTCCTCTTCTGCTTCTGCTTCTCCTGCTTCTCCTTCTGCATCTTCTTCTGCTTCTGCTTCTCCTTCTTCTGTTTCTGCTTCTCCTTCTTCTTCTGCTTCTTCTTCTGATTCTCCTTCTGCTTCTCCTTCTCCTTCTCGTTCTTCTGCTTTTCCTACTGATTTTCCTTCTGCTTCTGCTACACGACTACTGCTTCTGCTTCTTTTGTTTCTTCTGCTTCTACTTCTGCTTTTGATTCTCTTTCTGCTTCTGCTTCTCCTTCTGCTTCTCATTCTGCTTCTTCAGATTCTGCTTCTTCTACTTCTCCTGCTTCAGGTTCTGCTTCTGCTTCTTCGGATTCTTATGCTTCTGCTTCTTCTGCTTCCCCTCCTTCTCTTTCTGCTTCTCCTTCTGTTTCTGCTTCTCTTTCTGCTTCTCCTTCTGCTTCTGCTACTTCTCCTTCTTCTGTTTCTTCTTCTTCTGCTTCTCCTGCTTCTCGTTCTGCTTCTCTTCGTCTGCTTCTCTTTCTGCTTCTGCTTCTCCTTCTGCTTCTCCAGATTCTGCTTCTTCTCCTTCTCCTGCTTCTCCTTCTGCTTCAGGTTCTCCTTCTGTTTCTTCGGCTTCTTCTGCTTCTCCTGCTACTGCTTCTTCTGCTTCTCCTGCTTCTCCTTATGCTTTTCCTTCTTTTTCTGCTTCTCCTTCTGCTTCTGTTTCTTGTCCTTCTCCTGTTTCTTCTGCTTCTGCTTCTCCTGTTTCTGCTTCTCCTGCTTCTCCTTCTGCTGCTCTTTCTGCTTCTCCTGCTGCTTTTCCTTCTCCTGCTCCTTCTTCTGCTTCTCTTTCTGCTTCTCTTTCTGTTTCTCCTTCTCCTTCTCCTTCTCGTTCTTCTGCTTTTCCTTCTGCTTCTCCTTCTGCTTCTGCATCTTCTGCTGCTTCTGCTACTGCGTCTGCTTCTTCTGTTTCTTCTACTTCTCCTTCTGCTTCTCCTTCTGCTTTTGCTTCTCTTTCTACTTCTCCTTCTCCTTCTTCTGCTTCTGCTTCTGCTTCTCCTTCTGCTTCTGCTTCTGCTTCAATTTCTCCTTCTGCTTCTCATTCTGCTTCTGCGACTTCTGTTTCTTCTGCTTCTCCTGCTTCTGCTTCTCCTACTATCTCCTACTTCTCGTGCTGCTTCTCCATCTGCGTATCTTACTGCTTCTGCATATCCTATTGCTTCTCATACTCCAAACCTTCTATTCGCCTTCTGCTTCTCCTTCTTC
>NW_012307320.1:0-2649 GCF_000151885.1 Dipodomys ordii | reverse complement strand
TCACCCCCGCTGTGTCCCGCTATGTCCCGCTGTGTACTGCTGTGTCTCCCGCTGAGTCCCGCTGTGTCCCCCCTATGACCCCACTGTGTCCCGCTATGTTCCCGCTGTGTCCCGCTGTGTCCCCCGCTGTGTCCCGCTGTGTCCTTGCTGTGTCCCCTGCTGTGTCCCGCTGTGTCCTCTCTGTGTCCCACCTGTGTCCCACTGTGTCCTCGCTGTGTCTCAAGCTGTGTCCCGTTTTGTCCCTGCTGTGTCCCAAGCTGTGTCCCGCTGTGTCCCGCTGTGTCCCCCACTGTGTCCCGCTATGTTTCCGCAGTGTTCCCTCTGTGTCCCGCTGTGTCCTCGCTGTGTCCCCCGCTGTGTCCCGTTGTGTCCCCAGCTGTGTACCCCGCTGTGTCCCGATGTGTCCCCGCTGTAGCGACGCTGTGTTCCGCTGGGTCCCGCTTTTTCCTCCCTGTGTTCCCCGCTGTGTTCCACTGTGTCCCCCGCTGTGTCCCGCTGTGTCTACTGCTGTGTCCCCGCTGTCTCCTGTTGTGTCCCGCTGTGTTCCGCTGTGTTCTCGTTGTGTCCCATGATGTGTTCTGCTGTGTTCTCGCTGTGTCCCCCGCTGTGTCCCGTTGTGTCCCCAGCTGTGAATCCCGCTGTGTCCCGCTGTGTCCCCGCTGTATCAACGCTGTGTCCCGCTGGGTCCCGCAGTGTCCTTGCTGTGTTCCCCGCTGTGTCCCACTATGTACCCCTCTGTGTCCCCCGCTGTGTCCTGCTGTGTCCCACTGTGTACTGCTGTGTCCCCCGCTGAATCCCGCTGTTTCCCCGCTGTGTCAAAATGTTTCCTCGCTGTGTCCCCCGCTGTGTCCCGCTGTGTCCCCCCTGTATCCCCCACTGTGTCCCGCTGTGTCTCGCTGTGTCCCCCGCTGTGTCCCCCGCTGTGTACCGCTTTTTCCCCCCGCTGTGTCCCGCTGTGTCTTTGCTGTGTCCCCTGCTGTGTCCCGCTGTGTCCTCGCTGTATCCCACGCTGTGTCCCACAGTGTCCCCCGCTTTGTCCAGCTTTGTCCCGCTGTGTCACGCTGTTTCCCCACTGTGTCCCTCTGTGTACCCCTTTGTGTCCAGCTTTGTCCCCGCTGTGTCTCGCTGTGTCCCACGCTCTGTCCCCCACTATGTCTGGCTGTGTCCCCCAGTGTGTCCCGCTTTGCCCCTCTGTGTCCCCCGCTGTGTCCCGCTGTGTCCCCGCAGGGTCACTGCTTTTTCCCGCTGTGTCCCTCTGTGTTCCGTGGTGTCCCGCATTGTCCCCCGCTGTGTCCCCCACTGAGTCCCCGCTGTGTCCCGCTGTGTCCTCGCTGTGTCCCCCACTGTGTCCCGCTCTGTCCCCTGCTGTGTCGCACGCTTTGTCCCCGCTGTGTCCCACTGTGTCCCGCTGTGTCCCGCTGTGCCCCCACTGTGTCACATTGTGTCCCCGCTGTGTCCCCAGCTGTGTCCCGCTGTGTCCCGCTGTGTACCCGGCTGTGTCCCGCTATGTTTCTGCAGTGTCCCCGCTGTGTCCCGCTGTGTCCTCGCTGTGTCCCCCGCTGTGTCCCGTTGTGTCCCAGCTGTGTACCCCGCTGTGTCCCGCTGTGTCCCCGCTGTATCGACGCTGGGTCCCGCTTGGTCCCACTGTGTCCTCCCTGTGTCCCCCGCTGTGTCCCACTGTATCCCTCACTGTGTCCCGCTGTGTCTACTGCTGTGTCCCCGCTGTGTCCTGCTGTGTCCTGGCTGTGTCCCATGCTGTGTTCCGCTGTGTCCTCTCTGTCTTCCCTGCTGTGTCCCGCTGTGTACCCCTCGGTGTCCCCCGCTGTGTCCCGCTGTGTCCCCCACTGTGTTCCTGCTGTGTCCCCGCTGTGTCCCGCTGTGTACTGCTGTGTCTCCAGCTGAGTCCCGCTGTGTCCCCGCTGTGTCCCAATGTGTCCTCGTTGTGTCCCCTGTTGTGTCCCGCTGTTTCCTCCCTGTGTCCCTCACTGTGTACCGCTGTGTCCCCCGCTGTGTCCCCCACTGTGTCAGCTGTGACCCCGCTGTGTCCCTCTGTGTTTCGCTGTGTCCTTGCTGTGTTACCCCTGTGTCCCGCTGTGTCCCGCTGTGTCCGCCGCTGTGTCCCGCTGTGTCCCGCTGTGTCCCCAACGTGTCCCGCTGTATTCCAGGCTGTGTGCCCGCTGTGTCCCGCGCTGTATTCCGCTGTGTCCCACTGTGTCCTGCTGTGTCTCCCACTGTCCCCGGTGTGTCCCCGCTGTCCCCGGTTTGTCCCCGCTGTCCCCATCTGTGTCCCCCGCTGTGTCTCGCTGTTTCCCGCTGGTTCCCACTGTGTCCCGCTGTGTCCTCGCTGTGTCCCCCGCTGTGTCCCCGCTGTCCCCCGCTGTGTCCCGCTGTGTCACTGCTGTCCCACAGAGTGTCCCCGCTGTCCCCCGCTGTGTCCCGCTGTGTCCCGCTGTGTCCTCGCTGTATCGACAATGGGTCCTGCTTGGTCCCATTGTGTCCTCCCTGTGTCCCCCGCTGTGTCCTACTGTATCCCTCACTGTGTCCTGCTATGTCTACTGCTGTGTCCCCGCTGTGTCCCGCTGTGTCCCGCTGTGTCCTGGCTGTGTCCCACGCTGTGTTCTGCTGTGTCCTCTCTGTCTTCCCTGCTGT
>NW_012307319.1:0-2649 GCF_000151885.1 Dipodomys ordii | reverse complement strand
GTCTCCCTGCTGTCCCCCGCTGTGTCCCCACTGTGTTCTGCTGTGTCCCCGCTGTGTCTCCCTGCTGTCCCCCGCTGTGTCCCCTCTGTGTCCCGCTGTGTCCTCGCTGTGTCCCTGCTGTTTCCCGCTGTGTCCTGCTGTGTCTGGCTGTGTCCCCGCTGTCCCCCGCTGTGTCCCCTGCTTTGTCCCCGCTGTGTCCATCTGTGTCCCATTTTGTCCCGCAGTGTCCCGCTTTGTCCCCGCTTTGTCCCCCGCTTTGTCCCCGCTGTGTCCCGCTGTGTCCTCCGCTGTGTCCCGCTGTGTCCTCGCTGTGTCTCACTTTGTCCCCGCTTTGTCTCCGCTGTGTCCCGCTGTGTCCCTTGTGTGTCCTCGCTGTGTAACCGCTGAGTCCCTCTGTGTCCCCGCTGTGTCCTACTGTGTCAACCGCTGTGTCCCCACTGTGTCCCCTCTGTGTCCTGCTGTGTCCCCCCTGTGTCCCGCTGTGTCCCGCTGTGTCCCCGCTGTGTCCCGATGTGTACCACTGTGTCTGCCTCTGTGTACCCCGCTGTGTCCTGCTGTGTCTCCCGCTGTGTCCTGCTGTGTCCTCGCTGTGTCCCCCGCTGTTTCCCGCTGTTTTCCCCGCTGTGTCACCCGATGTGTCCTTTGATGTGTCCCCAGCTGAGTCCCGCTGTGTCCCCCACTGTTTACCGCTGTGTACTCCACTGTGTCCCACGCTTTGTCCCCGCTGTGTCCCTGCTCTCTCCCGCTGTGTCCCTCTGTGTCCCTCTGTGTCGCCCCCTGTGTCCCCCTGTGTCTCCGCTGTTTCCCACTGTGACCCCCGCGCTGTCCTGCTGTGTTCCCGTTGTCCACCGGTGTGTCCCCTCTGTCCCCCGCTGTGTCCCCGCTTTGTCCCGCTGTGTCCCCCTGTGTCCCGCTGTGTCACTGCTTTGTCACTGCTGTGTCTCGCTGTGACCCGCTGTGTCCACGCTGTGTCCCCCTCTATCCCAGGCTGTGTCCCGCTGTGTCCCCCGATGTGTTCCGCTGTGTCCCCGGTGTGTCCCGCTGTGTCCCGCTGTGTCCCCCGCTGTGTCCCTCTGTGTCCCCTGCTGTGTCCCCCGCTGTGTCCTGATGTGTCCCGTTGTGTCCTTGCTGTGTCCCCGCTGTGTCCTGCTGTGTCCCTCTGTGTCCCCGCTGTCCCCTGCTGTGTCCCCTGCTGTGTCCCGCGTTGTGTCCCGCTGTGTCCCCGCTGTGTCCCCGCTGTGTCCCACTGTGTACCTGGTGTGTCCTCATTGTGTAACCGCTAAGTCCCTCTGTGTCCCCGCTGTGTCCTACTGTGTCCCCCGCTGTTTCCAGGCTGTGTCCCCGCTGTGTCCCGCTGTGTCCTCGCTGTGTCTCACTGTGTCCCCGCTTTGTCTCCGCTGTTTCCCGCTGTGTCCCTTGTGTGTACTCGCTGTGTAACCGCTGAGTCCCTCTGTGTCCCCGCTGTGTCCCACTGTGTCCCCCGCTGTGTCCCCGCTGTGTCCCCGCTGTGTCCTGCTGTGTCCCCCCTGTGTCCCGCTGTGTCACGCTGTGTCCCCGCTGTGTCCCGATGTGTACCGCTGTGTCTGCCTCTGTGTACCCCGCGGTGTCCTGCTGTGTCTCCCGCTGTGTCCTGCTGTGTCCTCGCTGTGTCCCCCACTGTTTCCCGCTGTTTTCCCCGCTGTGTCACCCTCTGTGTCCTTTGATATGTCCCCAGCTGAGTCCCGCTGTGTCCCCCACTGTTTACCGCTGTGTCCTCCACTGTGTCCCCCGCTTTGTCCCCGCTGTGTCCCCGCTCTCTCCCGCTGTGTCCCTCTGTGTCCCTCTGTGTCGTCCCCTGTGTCCCCCTGTGTCTCCGCTGTTTCCCACTGTGACGCCCGTGCTGACCTGCTGTGTCCCCGTTGTCCACCGGTGTGTCCCCTCTGTCTCCCGCTGTGTCCCGCTGTGTCTCCCTGTGTCCTGCTGTGTCCCCTGCTGTGTCCCCCTCTGTGTCCCGTTGTGTCCCGCTGTGGACTTGCTGAGACCCCTGCTGTCCCTCTGTGTCCCGCTTTGTCCTCGTTGTGTCCCCTGCTATATCACGCTGTGTTCCCCGCTCTGTCCTGCTGTGTCCCTGCTGTGTCCCCGTGATATCCTACAATGTCCACCGCTATGTCCTGCTGTGTCCCCATTGTTCCAAGGTATGTCCCCATTGTCCCCCGCTGTGTCCCTCGCTGAGTACCTCTGTGTACCGATCTGTCCTCGCTTTGTCCACGCAATGTCACGGTGTGTCACCGCTCCGTCCCTGCTGTGTTCCACTCTCTCCCGCTGTGTGCGAGCTCTGTGTCCCCTGCTGTTTTCCCACTGTGACACACTGTATCCCGGTGTGTCTCGCTTTTTTCCCCCACAGTCATATATGTATCACGCAGTTACCCACTGTAACACCTGCTATGTCCCCCCTTGTGCCGAGCTGCGTACCCTGCTCAGCTCCCACTGCGCCATTGTGCGAGCCCCTCTCGTTCAATCTGTGTTCTACTGAGTTCTCTGATATGTGCCCCATAAATCACGCGGGCCACGATGAATACCGAAGAGAAATCCCTTTAGGACCCGGTGTGCACCCAGAGGGGATTAGCAAGATCCTTTATGCCCCTAAGCGTCTCGTTGGGAACCCCAAAA
>NW_012307318.1:0-2649 GCF_000151885.1 Dipodomys ordii | reverse complement strand
ACCCCACTGTGTCCTCTCTGTGTCCCCCGCTGTGTCCTGCTCTGTTCCCCTATGTGTCTCCCATTTTGTCCCCGCTGTGCCCCGCTGTGTCCCGCTGTGTCCCACTGTGTCCCACACTGTGTCCCATTGTGTCATCAGCTGTGTCCCCCGCTGTGTCCCCCGCTGTGTCCCGCTGTGTCCCGCTTTGTCCCCGCTGTGTCCCGCTGTGTCCTGCTGTGTTCCCGCTGTGTGCCCGCTGTGTCCCGCTGTGTACCCCTCTGTGTCCAGCTGTGTCACCGCTGTGTCCCGCTGTGTCCACTCTCTGTCTCCGCTGTGTCACACTGTGTCCCGTGGTGTCCCGCTTTGTCCCCCGCTGTGTACCTCTCTGTGTCCCCCGCTGTGTCCTGCTGTGTACCCCGCTGTGTCCAACCGTGTCCTCGCTGTGTCCCGCGCTGTCTCCTGCTTTGTCCCACGCTGTGTCCCGCTGTGACCCACTGTGTCCTCGCTGTGTCCCCCGCTGTGTCCCGCTGTGTCCCAGCTGTGTCCCCCGCTATGTCCCGCGGTGTCCGCGCTGGGTCCCCCGCTGTGTCCTGTTTGTTCCCGCAGTGTCCCCGCTGTGTCCCGCTGTGTCCCGTGGTGTCCCAGTTTGTCCCACGCTGTGTCCCCCAGTGAGTCCCGCTGTGTCCCCCACTGAGTCCCCCGCTGGGTCCCGCTGTGTCCTCGCTGTGTCCCGCTGTGTCCCGCTGTGTCCTCGCTGTGTCCCACGCTGTGTTCTGCTGGGTCCTCGCTGTGTCCCCCCGATGTGTCCCGTTGTGTCCCCAGCTGTGTACCCCGCTTTGTCCCACTGTGTCCCCGCTGTATCGACGTTGTGTCCCGCTGTGTCCTCGCTGTGTTCCCCGTTGTGTCCCGCTGTGTACCGCTCTGTGTCCCCCGCTGTGTCCCCCGCTGTGTCCCTGCTGTGTCCCCGCTGTGTCCCGCTATGTACTGCTGTGTCCCCGCAGAGTCCTGCTGTGTCCCCGCTCTGTCCCGCTGTGTCCCCGCTTTATCGACGCTGTGTCCCGCTGGGTCCCGCTGTGTCCTCGCTGTGTTCCCCGCTGTGTCTCGCTGTGTACCACTCTGTGTCCCCCTTTGTGTCCCGCTGTGTCCCCTGCTGTGTCCCACTGTGTCCCGCTGTGTCCCCCGCTGTGTCCTGCTGTGTCCCTGCAGGGTCACCGCTGTTTCCCGCTGTGTTCCGTGGTGTCCAGATTTGTCCCCCGCTGTGTCCCCCGCTGTGTCCCGTTGTATCCTTGCTGTGTCCCCCGCTGTGTCCCGTTGTGTCCCCAGCTGTGTACCCCGCTGTGTCCCGCTGTGTCCCTGCTGTATCGACGCTGTGTCCCTCGCTGTGTCCAGCTGTGTCCCCCGCTGTGTCCTGCTGTGTCATCCCTGTGACCCCGCTGTGTCCCGCTGTGTCCCCGGTTGTGTCCTGCTGGGTACCCTGCTGTGTCACTGCTGTGACCCGCTGTGTTCCACTGTGTCCCGCTGTATCCTTGCTGTGTCTACCGCAGTGTCCCGCAGTGTCCTCGCTGTGTCCCCCGCTGTGTCCTGCTTTGTCCACTGCTGTGTCCCGCTGTGTACCCCTTTGTGTCACCCGCTCTGTCCCTGCTGTGACCCGCTGTGTCCCGCTGTGTACTGCTGTGTCCCCCGCTGAGTCCCGCTGTGTCCCCGCTGTGTCCCAATGTGTCCTCGCTGTGTCCCCCCCTGTGTCCCGCTGTGTCCCTCCTGTGTCCCCCGCTGTGTCTCACGCTTTATCCCGTCTGTGTCCCACTGTGTCCCGCTGTGTCCCGCTGTGCCCACACTGTGTCCCGTTGTGTCCACAGCTGTGTACCCCGCTGTGTCCCGCTGTGTCCCCGCTGTATCGACGCTGTGTCCCACTGGGTCATGCTGTGTCCTCCCTGTGTTCCCTGCTGTGTCGCACTGTGTCCCCGCTGTGTGCCCGCTGTGTCCAGCTGTGTACTTCGTTATGTCCAGCTGTGTCACCGCTGTGTCCTCGCTGTGTCCCCCGCTGTGTCCCACTGTGTCCTCACTGTGTCCCCCTCTGTGTCCCGCTGTGTCCCCCGCTATGTCCCGCTGTGTCCAGCTGTGTCCCGCTCTGTCCCCGCTTTGTGCCCGCTGTGTCCCGCTGTGTACTCCGTTGTGTCCAGCTGTGTCACCGCTGTGTCCCGCTGTGTCCTCTCTTTGTCTCCACTGTCCCCCGCTGTGTCCCCCGCTGTGTCCCGCTGTGTCCCGCTGTGTCCCCCGCTTTGTCCCGCTGTGTCGACGCAGTGTTCCCTCTGTGTCCTGCTGTGTCACACTGTGTCCCATGGTGTCCCGCATTTTCCCCCGCTGTTTCCAACTCTGAGTCCCCTTTGTGTCCCCACTGTGTCCCGCTGTGTCCCGCTGTGTCCTCGCTGTGTCCCCCGCTGTCTCCCGCTCTGTCCCCCGCTGTGTCTCACGCTTTATCCCTTCTGTGTCCCACTCTGTCCCGCTGTGCCCACACTGTGTCCCGTTGTGTCCACAACTGTGTATCCCGCTGTGACCCCGCTGAGTCCCCGCTGTGTCCCCGCTGTGTCCCCCGCTGTCTCCCACTCTGTCCCCCGCTGTGTTTCACAGCTTTGTCCACGCTGTGTCCCACTGTGACCCACTGTGTCCCGC
>NW_012307317.1:0-2649 GCF_000151885.1 Dipodomys ordii | reverse complement strand
CATCGAGGACACAGAGGGCCACATCGGGGGACACAGAGAGGACACAGCAGGGGACACAGCGGGGGACACAGCGGGACACAGCCGGGGACACATCGAAGACACAGCGGGACACAGCGGGGAACACAAGGAGGACACAGCGGGGACACAGCGGGACACAGCGGGGGACAAAGCAGTACACAGCGAGACACAGCGGACACAGCGGAGGACACAGCGGGGGATAGCGGAGACAGAGAGGGGACGCAGCGAGACAAAGCGATGACACAGCCTGACACAACGCAGTACACATCGGGACACGGCGGGCACAAAGTGGGGACACAGCGGGACACAGCGGGACACAGCAGGGACAGAGTGTGACACAGTGGGACACAGCGGGACACAGCGGGGGAAACATCGAGGACACAGCGGGCCACATCGGGGGACACAGCGAGGACACAGCAGGGGACACAGCGGGGACACAGCGGGATACAGCGGGGATCACAGCGAGGACACAGCGGGACCCAGCAGGACACAGTGTCAATACAGCGGGGACACAGCATCGGGGGACACAGGGGGGAACAGTGGGACACAGCGGGACACATCGGGGGACACAGCGAGGACACATTGAGACACAGCGGGGACACAGTGAGACTCAGCGGGGGACACAGCAGTACACAGCGCGACACAGCGGGACACAGCGTGACACATCGGGGACACAGCGGGGACTCAGCGGGGGACAGAGGGGGACAAAGCGGGATACCACGGAACACAGCGGGACACAGTGGTAAACAGCGGTGTCCCTGTGGATACACAGCGGGACACAGCGGGGGACACAGCGGGACACAGCGGGACAGAGCGGGGGACACAGCGGGACACAGTGGGGGACAGAGCGTGGGACACAGCGAGACACAGCAGGGACAAAGCTGGACACAGCGGGGTATACAGAGGTACACAGCGGGGGACACAGCGGGGGACACAGCGGGACACAGCAGGGGACACAGCGGGACACAGCGGGGGACACAGCGAGGACATATTGGGACACAGCGGGGACACAGGGAGACTCAGCGGGGGACACAGCAGTACACAGCGGGACACAGCAGGACAGAGCAGGGGACACAGAAGTGTTCATAGCGAGACACAGTGGGGAACACAGCAAGGACACAGCGGGGGACATAGCGCGCCACAGCAGGGGACACAGAGGGGTACACAGCGGGACACAGCAGGGGACACAGCCGGACACAGCGGGGGACACAGCGGGACACAGAGGGGGACACAACAAGACACAGCGGGGGACAAAGGGGGGACACAGTGGGACACAGAGGGGGACACAGCGAGGACACATTGGGACACAGCGGTGACACAGCGGGACTCAGCGTGGGACACAGCAGTACACAGCGGGACACAGCGGGACACAGCAGGGGACACAGAGGGCTACAAAGCGGGACAAAGCAGGGGACACAGCGGGACACAGTGGGACACAGCAGGGGACACAGGGGGGGACAGCGGAGACAGAGAGGGGACACAGCGAGACACAGCGGTGACACAGCCTGACACAACAGAGTACACAGCGGGACACAGTGGGCACAAAGCGGGGACACAGGGGGACACAGCGGGACACAGCAGGGACAGAGCAGGGTACAGTGGGTCACAGCAGGACACAGCGGGGGACACAGTGGGACACAGCGGGGACACATCGAGGACACAGCGGCCACATCGGGGGACACAGCAAGGACAAAGCGCGGGACACAGCAGGGGACACAGCGGGACACAGCGGGGAACACAGACAGGACACAGCGGGACCCAGCGGGACACAGCTTCAATACAGTGGGGACACAGCGTTACACAGTGTGGTACACAGCTTTGGACACAACGGGACACAGTGGGGGCACAGCGGAACACAGCGGGACACAGTGGGACACAGCGGGGACAAAGCGTGAGACACAGCGGGAGACAGAGCGGGAGACAGCGGGGGACCCATCGAGGACACAGCGGGCCACATCGGGGGACACAGCGAGGACACAGTGGGGGACACAGCGGGGGACACTGCGGGACTCAGCGGGGAACACAGCAAGGACCTAGCGGGAACCAGCGGGACACAGCGTCAATACAGCGGGGACACAGCGATACACAGCGTGGTACACAGCTGTGGACACAACGGGACACAGCGGGATACACAGCGGGACACAGCGGGACACAGCTTGGGACACAGCTGGGACACAGTGGGACACAGCGAGGACATAGCGGGACAGAGCGGGACACAGTGGGACACAGCGGGGACAAAGCGTGAGACACAGTGGGGGACAGAGCGGGAGACAGCGGGGGACACAGAGAGGACACATATGGACACAGAGGGGGAAACAGCGGGACACAGTGGGGATAGAGCACTGGACACAGCTGGACAGAGCGGGGGACATAGCGGGACACAGCGGGGGACACAGCGGGACACAGGGGTGGACACAGCGAGGACACAGCGGGACACAGCGGAGTACAGAGCTGGGGACACAAAGGGACATAATGGGGGACAGAGCGGGACACAGTGGGACACAGTGGGACACAGGGGGATACAAGGGGAGACAACGGGACACAGCGGGATACACAGCGGGAAACTGCGGTGACCCTGCGGGGACACAGCGGGACTCAGCGGGGGACACATCGTGACACAGGGGGGGACAC
>NW_012307316.1:0-2649 GCF_000151885.1 Dipodomys ordii | reverse complement strand
ACAGCGTGGGACACAGCGAGGACACATTGGGACACAGCGGGGACACAGCGGGACTCAGCGGGGGACACAGCAGTACACAGCGGGACACAGTGGGACACAGCGGGGCACAGCAGGGACACAGCGGGGGACAGAGCGGGACACAACGGGACAAAGCGGGGTACACAGCGGTGACACAGTGTGGCACAGCGTGGTATACAGCGAGGACACAGCGGGACACAGCGGGACACAACGTGGGACAAAGCGGCAGACAGCGGGGGACACAGCGAGGACACATTGGGACACTGCGGGGACACAGCGGGACTCAGCGGGGACACAGAAGTTCACAGCGGGACACAGCGGGACACAGAGGGGGACACAACGACGACTCAGCGGGACACAGCGTTGGACACAGCGGGGGACACAGCAGGACACAGCGGGACACAGCGGGGACACAGCATTCGACACAGCGGGACACAGCGGGGGACACATGGGGGACACAGAAGGACACAGCGGGGGACACAGCGAGGACACATAGGGACACAGCGGGGACACAGCGGGACTCAGCGGGCGACACAGTAGTTCACAGCGGGACACAGCGGGACACAGAGGGGGACACAGGGGGGAAACAGCGGGACACAACGGGGGACACAGCGAGGACACATTGGGACACAGCAGGGACACAGCGGGACTCAGCGGGGGACACAGCAGTTCACAGCGGGACACAGCGTGACACATCGGGGGACACAGTGAGACAGAGCAGGGGACACAGCAGAGGACACAGAGGGACACAGCGGGACACAGCGGGGGACACGGGGGGACACAGCGGGACACAGCGGGGGACACGGCGAGGACATATTGGGACACAGCGTGGACACAGCGTGACACATCGGGGGACACAGTGAGACAGAACAGGGGACACAGCAGATGACATAGAGGGACACAGCGTTGGACACAGCGAGGACACAGTGGACACAGTGGAACACAGCGGGAAACAAAGCGGGAGACAGCGGGGGACAGCGGGGGACACAGCGAGGACACCACGGGCACACAGCGGGACTCAGCGGGGGACACAGCAGTACACAGCGGGACACAGCGGGACACAGCGGGACACAGCGGGGCACAGCAGGGACACAGCGGGGGACAGAGCAAGACAGAGCGGGACACAGCGGTGGACACAGCGGTAACACAGTGTGGCACAGCGTGGGACACAGAGAGGACACAGCGGGACCCAGCGGGGGACACATCGAGGACACATAGGGACACAGCAGGGACACAGCGGGACTCAGTGGGGGACACAACAGTTCACAGCGGGACACAGCGGGACACAGCGTGGGACAAAGCGGGAGACAGCGGGGGAAAACGCGAGGACACAGCAGCTCACAGTGGAGACACAGCGGAACACAGCCAGGGACACAGCGACGACACAGCGGGGGACACAGCGGGGGACACAGCAGTACACAGCGGGACACAGCGGGGACACAGCATTGGACACAGCGGGACACAGCGGGGGACACAGGGGGGACACAGAGGGACACAGCGGTGGACACAGCGAGGACACATATGGACACAGCGGGGACACAGAGGGACACAGCGGGAGACAGCGGGGGACACGGCGAGGACACATTGGGACACAGCGGGGACACAGCGAGACACATCGGGGGACACAGTGAGGCAGAGCAGGGGACACCGCAGAGGACACAGAGGGACGCAGCGGGACACAGTGGAGACTCAGGGGGGACACAGCGGGACACAGCGCGGGACACAGCGAGGACACATTGGGACACAGCAGGGATACAGCGGGACTCAGCGGGGGACACAGCAGTACACAGCGGGACACAGCGGAGCACAGCAGGGACACAGCGGGGATCAGAGCGGGACAGAGCGGGACACTGCGGGGGACAAAGCGGGAGACAGCGGGGGACACAGCGAGGACACAGTGGGACACAGCGGGGACACAGCGGGACTCAGCGGGGGACACAGCAGTACACAGCGGGACACAGCGGGACACAGCGGGGCTCAGCAGGGACACAGCGGGGGACAGAGCAAGACAGAGGGGGACACAGCGGTGGACACAGCGGTAACACAGTGTGGCACAGCGTGGGACACAGAGAGGACACAGCGGGACCCAGCGGGGGACACATCGAGGACACATAGGGACACAGCGGGGACACAGCGGGACTCAGTGGGGGACACAGCAGTTCACAGCGGGACACAGCGGGACACAGCGTGGGACAAAGCGGGAGACAGCGGGGGAAACCGCGAGGACACAGCAGCTCACAGTGGAGACACAGCGGAACACAGCCGGGGACACAGCGACGACACAGCGGGACACAGCGGGGGACACAGCGGGGGACACAGCAGGACACAGCGGGACACAGCGGGGACACAGCATTGGACACAGCGGGACACAGCGAGGGACACAGGGGGGACACAGAGGGACACAGCGGGGGACACAGCGAGGACACATATGGACACAGCGGGGACACAGAGGGACACAGCGGGAGACAGCGGGGGACACGGCGAGGACACATTGGGACACAGCGGGGACACAGCGTGACACATCGGGGGACACAGTGAGGCAGAGCAGGGGACACCGCAGAGGACACAGAGGGACACAGCGGGACACAGTGGGAGACTCAGGGGGGACACAGCGGGACACAGCGCGGGTGA
>NW_012307315.1:0-2649 GCF_000151885.1 Dipodomys ordii | reverse complement strand
CCCAGCTGTGTCCCGCTGTGTCCTGCTGTATACTGCTGTGTCCCCCGCTGAGTCCCGCTGTGTCCCCGCTGTGTCCCGCTGTGTTCCCCATGTGTCCCCCGCTGTGTCCCACCATGTCCCACTGTGTCCCCCACGGTTTCCCCCGCTGTGTCCGGCTGTGTCCCGCGCTGTGTGCCGCTGTGTCCCGCTATGTCCCCCGCTTTGTCCTGCTGTGTCCCCGCAGTGTCCCCGCTGTGTCCCGCTGTGTCACACTGTGTCCCGTGGTGTCCCACTTTGTCCCCCGCTGTTTCCCACGCTGTGTCCTCCGCTGAGTCCCCTCTGTATCTACGCTGTGTCCCGCTGTGTCCCGCTGTGTCCTCGCTGTGTTCCCCGCTGTGTCCCGCTGTGTCCCCTGCTGTGTCCCCCGCTGTGTCCTCGCTGTGTCCCCCGCTGTGTCCCGCTGTGTCCTCGCTGGGTCCCCCACTGTGTCCCGCTGTATCCCCCGCTGTGTCCCGCTGTGTCCAACTGTGTCCCCGCTGTGTCCCGCTGTGTCCCCGCTGTGTGCCCGCTGTGTCCCGCTGTGTACCCCGCTGTGTCCAGCTGTGTCCTTTTGTGTCACGCTGTTTCCCCGCTGTGTCCCTGCTGTGTCCCTCTGTGTACCCCGCTGTGTCCAGCTTTGTCCCCGCTGTGTCTCGCTGTGTCCCACGCTCTGTCCCACACTGTGTCCCGAAGTGTCCCCCGCTGTGTCCCGCAGTGTCCCCCGCTGTGTCCCACTGTGTCCCCCGCTGAGTCCCCGCTGTGTCACCGCTGTGTCCCGCTGTTTCCTCGCTGTGTCCCCTGCTGTTTCCCTCTCTGTCCCTCGCTGTGTCTCACGCTTTGTCCCCGCTGTGTCCCACTGTGTCCCGCTGTGTCCCGCTGTGCCCCCACTGTGTCCCGTTGTGTCCACAGGGTGTACCACGCTGTGTAACGCTGCCTCCCCGCTGTATCGACGCTGTGTCCCGGTGTGTCCCGCTGTGTCCTCGCTGTGTCCCCTGTTGTGTCCCGCTGTGTCCTCACTGGGTAGCCCACTGTGTCCCGCTGTGCCCCCCGCTGTCTCCCGCTGTGGAGCGCTGTGTCCCGCTGTGTCCCGCTGTGTAACACTGTGTCCCGTGGTGTCCCACTTTGTCCCACGCTGTGTCCCCAGCTGCGTCCCCTCTGTGTCGCCGCTGTTTCCCCTCTCTGTCCTCTGCTGTCCCCCGCTGTGTCCCCCGCTGTGTCCCCCACTGTGACCCGCTGTGTCCCGCTGTGTCCCCCGCTGTGTCCCCACTGTGTGCCCCCTGTGTCACACTGTGTACCCCGCTGTGTCCAGCTGTGTTCCCGCTGTGTCCCGCTGTGACCCGCTGTGTTCCCAGCTGTGTCCCGCTGTGTACCCCTCTGTGTCCCCCTCTGTGTCCCGCTGTGTTCCCCGCTGTGTCCCGCTATGTCCCACTGTGTCCCCCGCTGTGTCCCTGCTGTGTCCCCGCTGTGTCCTGCTGTATACTGCTGTGTCCCCTGCTGAGTCCCGCTGTGTCCCCGCTGTGTCCCGCTGTGTTCCCCATGTGTCCCCCGCTGTGTCCCACCGTGTCCCACTGTGTCCCCCACTGTTTCCCCCGCTGTGTCCGGCTGTGTCCCCCGCTGTGTGCAGCTGTGTCCAGCTATGTCCCCCGCTTTGTCCTGCTGTGTCCCCGCAGTGTCCCCGCTGTGTCCCGCTGTGTCACACTGTGTCCCGTGGTGTCCCACTTTGTCCCCCGCTGTTTCCCCCGCTGTGTCCTCCGCTGAGTCCCCTCTGTATCGACGCTGTGTCCCGCTGTGTCCCGCTGTGTCCTCGCTGTGTTCCCTGCTGTGTCCCGCTGTGTCACCTGCTGTGTCCCCCGCTGTGTCCTCGCTGTGTCCCCCGCTGTGTCCCGCTGTGTCCTTGCTGGGTCCCCCGCTGTGTCCCGCTGTGTCCCCCACTGTGTCCCGCTGTGTCCGACTGTGTCCCGCTCTGTCCCCGCTGTGTCCCGCTGTGTCCCCGCTGTGTGCCCGCTGTGTCCCGCTGTGCCCCCACTGTGTCCCGTTGTTTCCACAGTGTGTACCACGCTGTGTAACGCTGCCTCCCCGCTGTATCGACGCTGTGTCCCGTTGTGTCCCGCTGTGTCCTCGCTGTGTCCTCGCTGTGTTCCCCACTGTGTCCCGCTGTATCCCCCGCTGTGTCCCCCGCTGTGTCCTCTCTGTGTCCCCTGTTGTGTCCCGCTGTGTCCTCACTGTGTAGCCCACTGTGTCCCGCTGTGTCCCCCGCTGTCCCCCGCTGTGTCCCGCTGTGTCCCGCTGTGTCCCACTGTGTAACACTGTGTCCCGTGGTGTCCCACTTTGTCCCACGCTGTGTCCCCAGCTGCGTCCCCTCTGTGTCGTCGCTGTGTCCTCTCTCTGTCCTCTGCTGTCCCCCGCTGTGTCCCCTGCTGTGTCCCCCACTGTGACCCGCTGTGTCCCGCTGTGTCCCCCGCTGTGTCCCCACTGTGTGCCCCCTGTGTCCCACTGTGTACCCCACTGTGTCCAGCTGTGTTCCCAGCTGTGTCCCGCTGTGTATCCCTCTGTGTCCCCCTCTGTGTCCCGCTGTGTTCCCCGCTGTGTCCCGCTGTGTCCCCCGCTGTGTCCCTGCTGTGTCCCCGATGT
>NW_012307314.1:0-2649 GCF_000151885.1 Dipodomys ordii | reverse complement strand
CACAGCGAGACACAGAGGGACACAGCGAGGACACAACGGGACACAGTCGCTGACACTGCGGGGGACACAGCGGGGGACACAGCGGGGGACACAGCCGGACACAGCGGGACACAGCGGGGGACACAGGGGGGACACAGCAGGACACAGTGCGGGACACAGCGAGGACACATTGGGACACAGCGGGACTCAGCGGGGGACACAGCAGTACACAGCGGGACACAGCGGGACACAGCGGGGGACACAGAGGAGTAAACAGCGGGACACTGCGGGGAACACAGCGAGGACACAGCGGGACCAAGCGGGACACAGCGTCGATACAGCGGGGACACAGCGGGACACAGCGGGGTACACAGCTGGGTACACAACGAGACACAACGGGGGACACAGCGAGGACACAGCAGAACACAGCGGGGGAAACAGCGAGGACACAGCGGGACACAGCGAGACACAGAGGGACACAGTGGGGACACAGCAGTAGACACAGCGGGACCCAGCGGGGGACACAGCAAGACACAGCGGGGAACACAGCGAGGACACAGCGGGGACACAGCGGGGACCCAGCGGGACCCAGCAGGACACAGCGGGGCACACAGCAGGACACAGCTTGGGACACAGCGGGAACACAGCAGGACACAGCGGGGGACACAGCGAGGACACAGCAGGACACAGCGGGACACAGCGTGGGACAAAGCGGGAGACAGCAGGGGACACAGCAAGGACACAACGGGACACAGCGGCGACACATAGAGGACTCAGCGGGGGACACAGTGGGGAACAGAGCGGGACACAGCGGGACCCAGCGGGGACAAAGCGTGAGACACAGCGGTGGACAGAGCGGGAGACAGAGGCGGACACAGTGAAGACACAGCGGGACACAGCGGGGACACAAAGGTGGCTCAGGGGGGGCCACATCGGGAGACAAAGTGGGACACCACGGAACACAGCGGGACACAGCGTGAAACAGCGGTGAACCTGCGGGGACACAGCGGGACACAGCGGGGGACACAGCGGGACCCAGCAGGACCCAGCGGGACCCAGCAGGACACAGCGGGGGACACAGCGGGACACAGCGGGGGACACGAAGGGCCACAGCGGGGACACAGAGGGGACTCAGCTGGGGACATAGCGGGGGACAAAGCGGGACACCACAGGACACAGTGGGACACAGCGGGACACAGCGGGGACACTGCGGGGACACAGCGGGACAAAGCAGGGGACCCAGCGGGACCCAGCGGGACACAGCAGGACCCAGCGGGGAAACAGCGGGGACACAGTGGGACACAGCGAGGACACAGCGGGACACAGCGGGACACTGCAGGGCACAGCGGGGGACACAGCGGGACACAGCAGTGGACACAGGGAAGACACAGTGGAACACAGCATGGGACAAAGCGAGGACACAGCGGGAAACAGCGAGACACAGCGGGACCCAGCGGGGACCCAGCGGGGACCCAGCAGTGGACACAGCGGGACACAGCGGGGGACAAAGCGGGACACCAGGGAACACAGTAGGACACAGCGTGAAACAGCGGTGAACCTGCAGGGACACAGCTGGACACAGCGGGGGACCCAGCGGGACCCAGCGGGACACAGCGGGGTACACAGCCGGACACAGCAGGGACACAGTGGGGACACAGCGGGACCCAGCAGGACACAGCGGGGGACACAGCGGGACACAGCGGGACACAGCAGGGGACACAGCAGGGACACAGTGGGACACGTAGGTCACAGCGTGGGACAAAGCAGGAGACAGCGGAGGACACAGCGAGGACACAGCTGGACACAGCGGGGACACAGAGGGGACTCAGCAGAGGACATAGAGGGGAAAAAGCGGGACACCACGGGACACAGTAGGACACAGCGGGACACAACGTGGTCACTGCGGGACACAGGGGGACAAAGCAGGAGACAGCGGAGGACACAGCGAGGACACAGCAGGACACAGTGGGGAACACAGAGAGAGACACAGCAGGACCCAACGGGACACAGCATCGATACAGCAGAGACACAGCGGGACACAGCGGGGTACACAGCTGTTGACACAACGGGACACAGTGGGAGACACAGCGGACACAGCGGGACACAGTGGGGCACAGCAGGGACAAAACGGGAGACAGAGTGGGGAACAGAGCAGGACACAGCAGGGGACACAGAGAGGACACAGTGGGGACACAGCGAGACTCAGCCGGGGACACAGCGGGGGACAAAGCGGGACACCACAGGACACAGTGGGACACAGCGGGACACAACGTGGTCACTGCGGGACACAGCGGGACACAGGGGGGACGCATCGGGACTCAGCGGGACACGGCGGGGGACACAGCGGGACACAGAGGGGGACATATCGAGGACACAGCGGGTCACAGCGGGACACATCGGGGGACACAGCGAGGACACAGTGTGGGACACAGTGGTGGAAACAGCTGGACACAGCGGGGAACACAGCGAGGACACAGCGGGACTCAGTGGGTGACACAGGGAGGACACAGCGGGACACATCGGGGGACACAGCGAGGACTCAGTGGGACACAGCGGCGACTCAGAGGGTACTCTTCTGGGGGACACTTTGTGGGACAAAGTGTGATACTATGTGGACACAGTGTTACTCAGCGGGACACAGCGGCGACACTGCGGGACACAGAAAGGACA